>NC_090657.1:114518073-114663073 GCF_040937935.1 Hyperolius riggenbachi | reverse complement strand
CTGTTTACAACTCACCGGCTGCCTGGCTCCAAGCGCTGCTCTCTCGCCGCTGGTCTCCTCTCTCTCTCTGTATACGTACTGATACACGCTGCTTCCTGTAGCCGGAAGCAGCGTGTATCAGTATGTATACAGAGAGAGGAGACCAGTGGCGAGAGAGCAGCGCTTGGAGCCAGGCAGCCGGTGAGTTGTAAACAGCGCTTCCCTGCTGCTCACGGACTCTGCATCTGAGGGGGGAGCACGGAGGGCGCCCCGGAGAGGAGAGGGAGGGAGAGGTCGGGCTGCCCTCCCTGCGGCTCCCCCCTCCATTATTGGGGGCATCTACCTATCTAACCTATTCTGGGGGGCACCTACCTAATCTAACCTACGCTGGGGGGCAGCTGCTAATCTAACCTACGCTGGGGGGCACCTACCTATCTCACCTACACTGGGGGGCACCTACCTAATCTAACCTACACTGGGGGGCAGCTACCTATCTAACCTATACTGGGGGCAGCTACCTAATCTAACCTACGCTGGGGGGCAGCTACCTATCTAACCTATACTGGGGGCAGCTACCTAATCTAACCTACGCTGGGGGGCAGCTACCTATCTAACCTACACTGGGGGGCACCTACCTAATCTAACCTACGCTGGGGGGCAGCTACCTATCTAACCTACACTGGGGGGCAGCTACCTATCTAACCTACACTGGGGGGCAGCTACCTAATATAACCAACACTGGGGGGGCAGCTACCTATCTAACCTACACTGGGGGGCAGCTACCTAATCTAACCTATACTGGGGGGCAGCTACCTATCTAACCTATACTGGGGGGCACCTACCTAACCTATACTGGGGGGCACATACCTAACCTATACTGGGGGGGCAGCTACCTTATCTAACCTATACTGGGGGGCAGCTACCTAATCTAACCTATTCTGGGGGGCACCTGTCTAATCTAGCCTATACTAGGGGGCACCTACCTAATCTAACCTATACTGAGAGGCACCTACCTATCTAACCTAGGGGGGGGGGGGGGCGCAATTTTTACACCCTCGCCCTGGGTGCATTTTAGCCTAGAAACTGCACTGCTCTCACTCACTCTCTCTCTCTCATTCTCATACACACACTCATACATACCGTTACTCATCCTTTTTACATATTCAGATATACTTATGCTCAAATAGAAGACTACTACAATCAATAGATTTCATATACAAATTGCACAGCAATTTACTCATTCTGTTTTTATATCTTTTGTAACTGATTTCTGATGTACAAAGAACTATGCCTTATTGAATATTGAACATCTACGAAGATTCAATAATGATTAATAAAAATCCACATCCACATTTTACGATCTCCTGAGAACTTTGTTTTTTTTAAAAAAAGAACAATCTTTCAATCCCATTTATTTATATTTCATTTGGTGAGCCACCAGTCGCAATAATTTTTGATTCACTAAGATCACATCAGCCAGTCGCAAACAAAAGAAGCCTCATCGCAACATCGTTTCAAAATCGGGGAATGAGGATTTGACAAGAGAGGCGGAGCTGTGTGCTTGTGAAACTCTATTGTGCTGAATCTGAAGTGGGAATGTGACAGTCGACAGGAGATCTGATGATTTGAACATCTTTATGGGTAATTATGTTTCATATTTTCTGTTGAATTGGCTAAAAGAAAGTTAGATTGCGTTGCGTTATCCGAAATTATCAAAGTAATTCAAAATTAATATTTGTCAGCCAATAAAGGAAAATAGTTACTTCATTTTTTGCTAAAATGATCAGCATGCAAAGGAAATTTTATCCTTGTGTCTATAAAATATGCTTTTATAGTGACAAACTGAATGCAAACCTTATCAGTGGTTGTGCATATTTAAAAATGGAATCATTCTGGTCTACAGAGCTGCAAGCTAAACTTGGGAAAAAATTGTTTAAATGGAAGATAGTGTAATCAAAATGTAATTTGATCATAGAAGCAAAACTTACCATAATAGCTTCTATAAATAAAGTAAGGGTTTTTATAAATATTCTAGTTGGCCACTTGTGTAGAAGGAATGAAAAGTATAGACCATGTATAAATCATAATTTATATACAAAATAAATATATTTGTAATAGTGGTTTAAAAGAAGCGCAGCCTGCAACCCTGAAAGCTAGGAAAATAAAAATATTTCTGGGTATTAAATATTTATATTTTATGAATTGGTTACCAAAAAGATGTGATCTCTTTACAGTAGCATGTCTCATGTTACAGATATCCTTTGTTTAAATTTAAATTAGAGAATAAAATAATTGCATAAAGTAACTTAAAGCGGAATATAACCCTGCATTTCAACTTTGCTCTAAAACATTATTTACAGCATATTATATGCAAAAAGCATTTTTTTTTTTACTAGACCAGCATTGGAAGGGTTAAACACAGAGGTTTTAAGTTCCGTGCAGACATTCAGATGGTTACATTCTATTTAGTTAGTGTGTAACTGTTTATCAATAGATACATCTCTTTGGCTGTCCTCCAAGCTCCTTCTCAGTGAGAGAGATGAGTCATAATAAACACATATTTGTAAACAAAAAGTATCTAACTCAAGTTCGGATTCGGTTGCAGAAATCTCTAGGGACTTTAAAGCCCTGTGTAACCCTTCCAATGCTGATCTAGTAAAAAAAAAAATGCTGGTTGCATATAATATACTGTAAATAATGTTTTAGAGCAAAGTTGAAATGCAGGGTTATATTCCGCTTTAAATGTATTAGCATTGCAAGCTATATATGTTATGAAAAAGTCCATTCAAATGTTGTATATTTTCATTTAAGTATTGATAAAAAGCATAAAATATAGTCATGGATGTTAAAATCAATATTAAAAATTTTTTTAATTAATTTTTTGATTAATTAAAATTTAGCCTATAATAATATTGCATAGGATTGTTCATCATCATAGCTGGATGATAAACAT
The DNA here is from genome assembly GCF_040937935.1 of Hyperolius riggenbachi. Classification (NCBI taxonomy): domain Eukaryota; kingdom Metazoa; phylum Chordata; class Amphibia; order Anura; family Hyperoliidae; genus Hyperolius; species Hyperolius riggenbachi. The sequence goes on along the minus strand of NC_090657.1, from coordinate 114,660,141 downwards.
ATCTGTCTCTGTATTAGGTGATTGACGGAGATATTGTGGTAAGGGTCAGCATTCATAAGTAAGATGTGATTGCTTGTGACCATAGACAGGCAGATATTGTAAAAATCGTTTTTCGTAAAAATTTGTTAAAAGTAGGTTTTAAACTAGTGGGTTTAGTCAAGAAGTTATTCTTAGTAATACTACTGAGAAATAACATGATTTGGTTTAATTTAGACTAAATAAATTTGAATTGTTGCAAATAACGATTTCACCAATTTTGATTGGCATAAGAATTAGATTCAAAGAAATAATGTGTTAGGTAAATGTAGCTGCACATGACTATAGTTATAAACTTGTTTATCAAATGCATTATAGCGTTAAAATGATACTTTATAAGGTAAAATACTTTTTGAAAATCAATATATGTGTGTTCAGTCTAATTTTATCGGTGATTAATGATTTGATTAATGTAACCGGATTATGATTTGTTGATTGCACAGTCTCATAAGTTATTGACACTTGTAGAGGAAGAAAAAGTTTGCTTCCAAGTAATGTCCAGTGAGGAAATGGTTAAAGGGTATTTTGAGTCTTGTGTTCATTCAGAAAAGTTAGTTAGAGGTTTATATTGTACAGAAAGGGGATATTAATGCAGTTAGTCTTGGAATTTAAGATTAAGAAATTTTATAAAAAGGATTAGTGTCGACGGAAGTACTGAGGAGGGAAATATATCTTTGACTAATCTCTTGAAACCAGGATGATTGTGATATGAATGAAGAATGACTGTTGTATTATTGAAATATTAATTTATTTCAATAAAAGGGACATATGTTATATGGTTAATATGTGTATATATGGATATATTCGATAAAGATCTTGATTGGTATGGATCCATCAATCAATAATGAAGTATTCGTTACCATAATTAATAGTCAAATCGAATATATGGATATATGTGTATGTTTATGTTTATATGTCCTAGTTGTAGTCTGAAGAGGTTTCAGAAGATTCTGCTCAGAGAATCCCTGCCCCCCTTGTGATTGAGTCGAGCACTGTACATCTATTTCAGTAAGAAAAGAATCTGACCTTTTGTGCAGAAAGATAGGGAGAAGCTGGATTTTGTATCAGCTGTTGTGTAACTGAAGTGCAATCTGCATCTCAGATTTGTACGGTTCAGCAGGGGTCAAAGGTTTGTCCTAACTGCAATATTTTAGCAGCATATTTAGAAGAATTGGAAAATAGAACAGAAATTGCTTGAATCACAGAAAAAAACATAATTTGATTTCTGTGGTAATAAAATCAGGAACACGATACAGTGGGACATTGTGCTAATGGATCAGATATCTGGATTAAAATTGTATACTTTGATCATTGCTGTAAGTTGTCAATACAGTAATGTATGCACTGATATCCTAGACTGTACACAATATAAAATTAAGTTAAAAGGACAGCATATTAGAGGGAAAACTCTGATAAAAAGTAATTGTTTGTTTACTTTATATGTGCTTAAGTGATTACATATCTATTTTCACTTATGATTTATTGAATACATGTATTTTATCTCCTTAATTATTAAATTTTATTTCTTGAGAAATATGTGAAGATCATCAAAGGTAGTGATGATTTTTCTCCCTTTTTCAATAAATTGATGAAGTCTAAGGTACGCTAGTAATTAAGATGGGACAGTAAAATAATTAGAGTATCAGTTGTTTACATAGAAGTTGAATTCATGTTTCATTGAGTATACTAGCAGTTGAATACGTCCAGTTGCTATGTTCTTTAGTAACGCCCAGTTGTAAAGAAGTCTGGGGAGTGCCATGAGGTATATTTAAAAGGGACAGCTGTAGTTCTGTCATCTGAGCTGTAGTCATCTAAGTTGCAATGATACAATGAAAAAAATAGTTATTGCAAGATGCATCAGAAAAGTCTTTATAGAAATGATGTATTGATCATTATTGTGTAAGAAATGCAAAGGTGTCATTTTTTTATGGTAGAGGAGTTGCACATAATTTACTTGCAATATGCTTCCACACACAGCAAGTAGATTAACTGATATCGAAACGAGAATACACACAAAAGATTCATGCTGTGAGAAACAGAAGATGTAATCACACTTGATATTGAAAATACAAATACACATGAGATTAGCATGTTATGTAAACGCACACACAAACTTAACATGTTATTAAACATTCACATAAAACAGAATATTATGAAGTTATGAAAATATAACTTTGTGTCCTCACACTAAAATGTGAAAGATACTTAAGATGACATTGTAGCTTTTAATGAATTTTTTTTTAGGTTTATCTAAGGTTATGAAACTTATGTTTATTAGATAGACGAGTTGTATACGGTTCATGGTAAAATTTGTGTCCTCATCAAAGGATTACAATTGTTTAGACAATGTCATTGGAGTTTAATATTTTGTTTGTTCAAAAATGGAACAAAGTTTTACAAGAGTTATGATACTGCATTTTCTTGTTATAGATTTTAAAGATCCATTCACGGTTGGAGATGACATGCAGAGGTGGTAAGGTCACATGACATAAGCTAAAGAGCCATCTGAGATGAAGGAATGAATGGCATTTCTGAGGTTCGCAAGGAACAGATGGGCTTAGGCCTGAAGAACTTTGAAAAGTTTTTTTTTTCTTTCCTTTATGAACTTTCCCTCATGAACTGAATTACGCTGAGTTTTACCTAGTTTATACATTGAAGATGAACTGAACTGGAAAAAAGAGATTTAATATCTCTACATACACATACAATTGACTTGATACATGTGAAGAAGAATTTTTATTGATGTTTTTTGTCCAATTGTTTGTTTGTTTTGTTTGTTAGTGAACAGGGTTCATAGTGAACATTTTTAAGGAAGTTTTTTTTTATTAACATTTAGATCCAATCATTTTTTTTAATTAAGGTAAATTTATGATTATTGTTTGGAAATGGAATATTTTGATAGAGAAAATGTCCATAATATATTTTGTATGCAACGTTATTTTGCAAGTTTGATGGAATCATTATTGAACAAGTTTTAGATGGTATAAAAATTATTGATACTATAATTAATGGTTTTTATTCAGAAATTTTGGAATCTTATTTAAAGGCAAAGACCTTAACAAAAAGCAAAGAGCTAGATAGATTGCATAATTATGTCAATTTAAATCAGATTATGTGAAAGTATTATGATATAAATGGCATCAGTATCATGTTCTTCAATGATACATTTTTATGATATTTTTTAATTTTGATCAATAATGAGCAAAAACATAATTGTCAAATATATGTTTGAAAGTTCAAACTGAAAATATTACAAATTTCCAAACAATAATACAAACTTTTTAAGGAGATATAACTTGATAAAAAAAAAATTACAAGGTATACATTTTATCATATAGATTTGGGATAGATAATATGAATGTTATCAAGATGAATATATAGCATATTAATGATATCAGTAGCTGGAAGGCAATACATTTTAGTATCTAACATTATTAGGTTGATCTAATGAGTTATATGCATTATTATTATTATTAATTTATCAAAGATTTTATAATAATTTTACAATGGATGAAAAAGTTATGAAATTCAAAGTTTAGATTTATCATGTTTGCATGTTTAGTCCAAGGATATTGATTTGGTTTTAAGAAGAGTCTGTCATTTTTGTCTAATGTAAAGATTTCTGTGCACTAACTGAAAGGGTTAACATGCACACGGACACATGAGAAACAAAGAACAGTTGCTTTGCTGTTAATAGGGTCCAGCAAGGGAGTAGTTACGTTTTTTCTCCTCTTTGAGTTCATTCACAAACAAGTTATATTACATAAGAGAAGCATATAAATGCAATTAGTTTGATAAAGTAAACAGTTTCTCTATATAATATATTGTTATACATAAATTAATAAATTTTCCAAATTAGATGGGTGGGAAAAAAATAATTTAAAATGATTAAAAATTAATAAAAATTGTTATTAGCTTATCCAAAACCAAGAGGTAGCAAAGTTTAAATATAATTATCAGTAAAATATGATAAAATATTATTTTATAAAATTTTTAATTAAAATTTTTTGATAATAAAATTATAAAAAAAATATTTATAGAAGTGAAAGTAATTTTAATAAATGATTTAACTTCTATAAACAGGGGGATATGTTATAAGTTGGATGTTTTGAGATTTTAATCAAATGATTTATCACTGACGGATTTGATTTCTATATTCAGCGAGGGCCCTGCTGGATAGGAAAATTATATACCTGAGATATATATACCTGAGATATCAAAGCTATAATTTAATCTAGTGATAATTATACACTATTGGTTAATGGATATACAGTTAGTATATTGCTTGGTTTTAAAATGAATTTTCAGTAGTTAGCTGAGCTTGGCATGTGTCTTCCCTTGTGGGAGTTAAGGTCACAAGGTTATTCCAGAATAGAGTTCTATGGCCAAGCAAGCCTCAAGTTACGGGAATTCTCTCCCTGGTTACTACATAGACAGGTGGTGGTTGTTATGTGACGTAGCCCAACCCTAAACTATTCTAAGTTAAGAGAAAGGCGTCATTCATGACATAATCATATGTAGAATGTTCAAAATACGTTAGTCCTGAGTTAGCAAAAGAGGTTTCATACCATATGTAGCAGCGTCATTGTTGGTCCAATCAGAAAGGCAAAGCAGTAGAAAACTTAGGCCTAAGATGTGTATAAAACCAGCAGGGAAGATTGGATGGTTTCTCATTCTCTCACTCTCTCTCTCTCTCTCATTCTCATACACACACTCATACATACCGTTACTCATCCTTTTTACATATTCAGATATACTTATGCTCAAATAGAAGACTACTACAATCAATAGATTTCATATACAAATTGCACAGCAATTTACTCATTCTGTTTTTATATCTTTTGTAGCTGATTTCTGATGTACAAAGAACTATGCCTTATTGAATATTGAACATCTACGAAGATTCAATAATGATTAATAAAAATCCACATCCACATTTTACGATCTCCTGAGAACTTTGTTTTTTTTAAAAAAAAGAACAATCTTTCAATCCCATTTATTTATATTTCAAGTGGCCTAGTCAGTCTCCGGACCTTAATCCAATAGAAAACCTATGGAGGGAGCTCAAGCTCAGAGTTGCACAGAGACAGCCTCGAAACCTTAGGGATTTAGAGATGATCTGCAAAGAGGAGTGGACCAACATTCCTCCTAAAATGTGTGCAAACTTGGTCATCAATTACAAGAAACGTTTGACCTCTGTGCTTGCAAACAAGGGTTTTTCCACTAAGTATTAAGTCTTTTATTGTTAGAGGGTTCAAAAACTTATTTCACTCAATGAAATGCAAATCAGTTGCTATCTTTTATTTAAGATTATTTTTTCGATTTTCCTTTTGATGTGCTATCTGCCACTGTTAAAATAAACCTACCATTGAAATGATACTGTTCTGAGACTTTTCATTTCTTTGTCATTGGTCAAACTTGCAAAATCAGTGAGGGGTCAAATAATTATTTCCTCCACTGTACATACATACATATGGTTGGGGCTCTAAGGGCTCTTGGTCAATGTTTGGGAGCATCGCTATGTCTTGTAATGAGCTAGAATGTGGAATTTGGGCTTCTTTGTAGGCGTTAAAAAGAGGGACAAAAAGGGGGCTTAAAGCCGTCACAAATGTTTTATATAATAGTCATCTGGCCCTGGTGTTTTTGAGACCTTGAGAGATTTAATAGCCGCTACAACCTCTTCTAGCGTTATATCACTATTTAGCTGGTCAATAAAGTCTTTCTATGTATGTATATGTATATGTCAGATGATTTTTGTACCAACTCAACAGCCCTGGTAAGTATTAGACTAAGGAGTCGTGAAGTCGGAGCAATTTTGGGTACCTGAAGTTGGGATTCTGATGATTTTTGTAAGACACGGTTTAATCCTCGGCGCACAGATGACCACTGAAAGCAGCCAGGGATGAAGAGTCAGTCCCAAAGCTCAAATGGAAGAAATGCAAACACAAAAAGATTTTATACCAGCGCTAGTCCTCAGCAGGACTGTCCCTTACCACTCTCAGATGTAAGGCGAGCGGGTCAATCCTGGCTATAGACTGTGCATACGGCAGTTCAAAGCAGCCATTCTATCCACAGTGGCAGCTGTACCCTACCTACCCTTTTGTACTCCCCCCACCCACTTCAAAAGCTAACCCTCCACTATCGAGGTGTACATATAGTACATGGCCGCCGACGAGTTGGGCGCAGGGTGAGTCAAATGACGGCTTTCCCTGATCTTGCTAAATTCACTGGCGTCGTTAAATACTATTCCCCCTCCAAGTTGTAGCAACTTGGACGAAGGTGTAATTTGGGGTCTGGGGATCGCTGGATCCCAGAATTACTCTTGCATGGGGCGTGCATCATAGCATTGCTGCTATGACGGCACCCAGCTTCGGCGCTCCCACAGCAGCCCACTAATGAAAAAGGCCAGAGTTTGGCAACAGTATAGCCAAAGTCTGATGCACTACTGGTCCCAGCGAACGACTTTAAAGCAGCTTGCTATCATATGCTCGATGCCATCCCTTTAGAGTTTTGCCACCGCATTTTCCTGTTGGCCACTAATTTTTTTAGCAGAGCTGGTGCCCACTATTTGTAATTGGGGAAGTTTGGGTGCTTGTCATAGCTGCCCATGTTCAAGGGAACCTGAAGCAAGTAAAATGATTTAACCTCCCTAGCGGTATGGACAGAAATGTCCGTTCAAAAAAACATGCTGTGAACAGTATAAACATGCATACACATCAATACTCTCCTGCACTGTATACTAGACCCTTGCTTGACACATTTTGGCAAGTTACAGGGAAAAAAAAGTTTTAAAAATAAATTTTATCACTGTTTGCACAGAAATCCTGGGGAAATTGAACGCTGGGAAGGTTAAAATAAGCACACGACGTAGCTGCAAATTAATATTACATACTAACCTCACTGTCAGTTCCTCTCAGAAGCTCACTATTTTCTTCTTACTGTAATCCCATCCAGTTCTGACAATATTTTCTCAGAACTGAAATATACCAGTTGCTATCAGTTATATATCAGCAGCTGTCAGTTACAACTAAATGTGCAAGGTAATGTCCATGTTTCCCTATGGCTCAAGTGGGTGATATTACAGTTTAACAGTGTGCTGACCAGGAAGCTGTTATGGGGTAATGGCCATTTTTATAATGGAGGACGGAAAATTACATTGATCACAGTGGACAAATGGGATGCAGGAGAGGAGAAAGAGATTGACGAGTAGAATACACAGGAGTTAAGTATGACCTGTGTATGGTTATTTTGACTTTTTATTTTCAGTTCAGGTTCTCTTAAACAGCTGTAATTAGCTACTACAACAGGAGGTGTTCACTATATAAACAGTAGTTGGTGGCAGCTCTTTCCTGTTGCAGCTGCGAATCGCAGGTTTTTACATGGGTGCCTATGGTGGCACCCAAGGTTCTGGCGTTGGTTAATAACTACCAAGGTAGTACATAGCAAAAGCTTGAGTGTAACCTCTGTGATAATTATACTATCAAACCGCTCATAAAATTATTCCTCATTCAAAGGGGGCGGAGCTACATCAGCTGTGGCCTTACTACCCGGCCTCATTTGGGAAAGGTGCTGGCACCATGGCAATGGACAACAGCACCAGGAAGTTGCTGTGGGCAGGTGAGATACACAAGTGACATGAATGTCGTATGTATGTATGTTTAGTGTTCACTCTCATAGGTCTTTGCTTCCGGTTACTGGAGTTCAGTACCTGGGTATTATCGGAGTTCAATTCCAGATGTCCTGGATGCTATTTGGGTTCAGTGAAGTATGTTGATGCATTCCTGAATCCTGCTAAAGCCAGTTTCAGCGGGTAGTCATGAGATATTGGTGCATGAGATATGCAGGCGTAGTAAGTAAGCCATTGTTTTCCCATTCAGTGAGCACGAGGTGTCCACGCTCCGCTGTGTTGTATTGCGCAGAAGTAAATATCATAAGTTTATACTGTGATCACGCACCATATGACAGCGACCGAATATGCACTTGTGTGTGTTCTGGTTTAGGGCAGCGGTGGCGAACCTATGGCATGCGTGCCGGGCCCGGCACGCGTAGCCTAATCTGCTGGCACGCCACCGCTGCTTATGAACTGGCCGCAGCGTCTACTAGACGCCGCCGCACCAGTTCATATCCCGCAGCCCCGCAGTCTCCCGGGAGGCAGACCAGGGCTACGGCAAGATGGCTGCCGAAGCCCTGTACTGGAGACTATTTGTGTCTCCAGTACAGGGCTTCGGGCGCCATCTTCCCGTAGCCCTGCACTCTGCCTGTCAGCGGCAGCGCGGGAGACTGCAGGAGGAACGTCCGGGGGAGATGCATGCCAGAGCCCAGCCGAGAGAGAAGACTTCTGTCAGGTGAGTACATTACTTTTTTTTTTTCAGGTAAAATGCGGCCCACTGTGTTATTTTCTGGTAAAATGTTTTGTCACATTGTGTTTATGTCCTGTGACATGTTGCCCACTGCGTTTATTTTCTGGTGAAATGTGGCCCACTGCGTTTGTTTGCTGGTGAAATGCTACCCTCTGCGTTTGTTTTTTGGTGAAATGTGGCCCACTGTGTTTGTTTTCTGGTGAAATGCTACCCGCTGCGTTTGTTTTCTGGTGAAATGTGGCCCACTGCGTTTGTTTTCTGGTGAAATGCTGCCCGCTGCGTTTGTTTTCTGGTGAAATGTGGCCCACTGCATTTGTTTGCTGGTGAAATGTGGCCCACTGCATTTGTTTGCTGGTGAAATGTGGCCCACTGCGTTTGTTTGCTGGTGAAATGTGGCCCACTGCGTTTGTTTGCTGGTGAAATGTGGCCCACTGCGTTTGTTTGCTGGTGAAATGTGGCCCACTGCGTTTGTTTGCTGGTGAAATGTGGCCCACTGCGTTTGTTTGCTGGTGAAATGTGGCCCACTGCGTGTTTGCTGGTGAAATGTGGCCCACTGCGTTTGTTTGCTGGTGAAATGTGGCCCACTGCGTTTGTTTGCTGGTGAAATGTGGCCCACTGCGTTTGCTGGTGAAATGTGGCCCACTGCGTTTGTTTGCTGGTGAAATGCTACCCTCTGCGTTTGTTTTCTGGTGAAATGTGGCCCACTGCGTTTGTTTTCTGGTGAAATGCTGCCTGCTGCGTTTATTTTCTGGCGAAATGTGGCCCACTGCGTTTGTTTTCTGGTGAAATGCTGCCCGCTGCGTTTGTTTTCTGGTGAAATGTGGCCCACTGCGTTTGTTTGCTGGTGAAATGTGGCCCACTGCGTTTGTTTTCTAGTGAAATGCTACCCTCTGCGTTTGTTTTCTGGTGAAATGTGAACCCACTGCGTTTGTTTTCTGGTGAAATGCTACCCTCTGCGTTTGTTTTCTGGTGAAATGTGGCCCACTGCGTTTGTTTGCTGGTGAAATGTGGCCCACTGCATTTGTTTGCTGGTGAAATGTGGCCCACTGCGTTTGTTTGCTGGTGAAATGTGACCCACTGCGTTTGTTTGCTGGTGAAATGTGGCCCACTGTTTGTTTTCTAGTGAAATGCTGCCCGCTGTTTGTTTTCTGGTGAAATGCTGCCCACTGCGATTGTTTTCTGGTGCAATGTGGCCCACATTGCACCAGAACATGGAAGTCTATTGACTTTCATGTTACCATATGAATCTTACATTATGTGCGTTGCATCAAACCTGACAGTGCAGCAAATAGTGTGAATGAGCCCTTAATGGTCATAGTTGGCTATATTTGCTGCTTTGGGGTTACGGCGGGTATAAATAGCATCATAGTTTCTGCACACCCATGATGCGAATCCTCGTTTCACCACATCATGGCGGAAACCCTGCTTTCTTATGCCTCGCTGTTGCATCATTATGTTAGCTCCGCCCATACAATATCATGACCACGCCCATTTTTCGGTGCGGCGCGCGCGTAGGTGTTTTCACCTACGGAGAATTGACAAAGTCCCCTCTTCCTTGGGTGATGTTGCTACAACACTTGGTAAAGAAATGTTGATGACTGCTTACTCAATTACTAACCCTTAAACTATGATTCTGCAAGCCTAGATGATTATTATAACAGTATTGTAACTCAATAAATATTATTGAACCTTTCCTCATGTTTTGCTGCAATTAATTTTACCCACTACGGTGGTGAGCGAACTTAGAGGGTTTAAAAACCCTTCCTGTGAGGCAAAATAGCAGGCTGCAACAAAGTTGCAAGAGCAGCATTTTGGGGCGCTTCAGCCTGCGATACCATTAAGTATAATGAATGGGATCGGAAGCCCAACCCCCCCGCCAGGAGTGATGCACAGCGTAGAGCCACGGGACTTTGCTCTGCATGGAAACAGGGCCTTCAATAAATAAAACTGGCATTGAGTCTGGGAACACACTTAGCAGAAACGCTAGCGTTGTGGAAAACGCAGCATTTTTGCCTGCAATGGTAGTCAATGGGCCGCATCAAAAAACCGCATATGAGTTTTGTATGCATTTTATAATATGCGTTTTTCATGCTTTTTTTTTTTTAGGTTTTTGAATGCATTTCCGCTTCCTCTTGTCTTCCTAGTGATTTGCACTAAACGCAATAGAAAAATGCATGGTAAACACATATGCGTTTTGTATATGCAAACGGGTTAAAACGTATGCAAAACTCAAAACTGCATTTGCAAAAAAAAAAAAAAAAAAAAAAAAAAAAAAAAAAAAAAACAGCAAAACGCAAATGCACAAAAAATGCACTACAAACGCAATAACGCACATGACAGTACATGCAACCTTTCACGCACTGACAAGTGTGCACCCAGCCTAAAGCATTTTTGAGCCGCAATCCTTTACACAAAGTCCTTTAAAGCGGATCCAAGATGAAAAAGTAACTATAGCAAGTAACTTGTCTATATACTGTATCTTATCTAAAGTTTAGATAGTTTAACACAGCAAATCTAGCTGCAAACAGCTTCAAAAGTTTAGGATTATTTATTGCTGTGATACAATGAGGGCAGCCATGTTCTGTTTGTCACACTACACTGAGGCAAGCGGATAGCATCTCCAGCTCTCAGCCTGTGGAAAATTTCACTCCCCCCTGCCTCTGAAATCAATGGCTAGTAACCTCCTCCTCCTCCTGCCCAGACTGAGCTCCCATAAGCCCTTGCTACCTGGGACTGAGTGCCAAGAATCTCTGAAAACCTGTGGGGAAGGCTTGTTTAGTTTATAGGGAATCAGAGTATTAAAACAAAATAAAAAAAAGGATTTGGCTTGAGGAATACCCTATAAACTATATAAAAGGAACACAATTATGCAATGAGTAAAAATGTATCTTGGATCCATATTAAGGATAGGGTAAAGGCCTAGAGGACATGAATGATACAGCAAACTTGGCCTGAATTTATTAAAAATCATCTTGTATGCTTAATACTTGCAACCCTTCCTTGTGTCATATTAGACCATACTGAAGATTTCCTGAAAGGTTAGTCAGATGGAAGCTATCAAATCTCAGTCACTTAACCAATTAAGCCTCCTGTATCAGCTACGTCCAGGAGGCCATGTGCCCTCCCGCGGCCGATCGCGCGCGTGCACGCGCTCCCAGCTGCGGATCGTTAGCCCAGGAATCAATCAATCGGGCCATGGTGCCCGATGATTGATTCCTCTCCCCTACAGAAAAAGCGACGGCTTCTCTCGGATGCCTCACTTTTTTCTGTCTCTTGCGTCCCCACGTCCCTCTAAGCGTACATGTTACGCTTAGAGTGACGTCGTGTAAACAAACTCATTGCTGCCATCTTGTGGCCAAAGAGTAAAACTACATCTACACACGTGTGATGAAATCCTGATTGGATGAAACGTGTCACGTGGTGGTGACGCCCTCTGGCCAGTAGGCGTGGTATTCCCCCCCGTGCCTACGCAACCTTCCTCCTAGCGTCGCAGCGTCCATGGTCGGTTGTCGTCCAAGGCTGTAATCCGCCGTATCCCGCGGCCTATGGAGGAGAGAGCTACCGCACCACTAGTCCTTGTTGGGAAGTGAGGAATTGCACGGCAACCAGGTCCCCTATGCTGTTCACGTGAGTGGAGTATCACAATTCCAAATTGGTTGTTATGAAGCTGACTGACGCTGGGGAGTTTTGACACTGATATGTGTCAGTAATGGCTGCGTAAGTGTTACACACAGAGGCGTGCATGCTCTGCACACGGGGGGAATCTGAAGATTAATACACACCACACCAGGCTGAGTTGTGGTATATCACTGATTCACAGTACAAGTTGGGCCTGAAGAAAATTATATGCATGCTGGGATCCCTGCGTTTATAAGGAAGTGCACTCCTATTATTGACACATGTATTTAGCCCAACTTATCTGTCTTGATTTTAGGGGGGGTGTTTTTAATTTGTGTCAGTTTTGTACTCATTGCTACATGCATTAATAAATTTATACCCATTTTTGCTCAGAGCTCCCTTGGTTCACTATTTATGATTACCGTATATACTCGCATACAAGCCGAATTTTTGACCCCCAAAAAGGGGGTCAAAAGTTGGGGGGGGTCGGCTTGTATGCGAGTCTTCCCTGGTGGTCTAGTGGTGAGTGGTGGGTGGTCCGCGCCCCCCCTCCCCGCTCCCCCCGCGGCCGCCGCTGCTATTACCTGCTTAGGCAGCGGCCGCTTCCTAATCCGCGTTCCTCTTCTTAAGTTTCAGCGTGTATCACAGCAGCGTGCCCGGCGCTGCTGCTGTGACGATGCAGGGGGCAGGAAAGAGCGGTTCCCTTGGTAACGGCGATACAGATCGCCGCTATACGGAGCCGCGCTCTTTCCTGCACTCTGCATCGTCACAGCAGCAGCGCCGGGCGCGCTGCTGTGATACATGCTGAAACTTCAGAAGAGGAACGTGGATTAGGAAGCGGCCGCTGCCTAAGCAGGTAATAGCAGCGGCGGCCGCAGGGGGAGCGGGGAGCACTACCTACCTATGCTGGGCACTATACTGGCTAAACTGGGCACTATACTGGCTAAACTGGGGCATTATACTAGCTAAACTGGGCACTATACTAGCTAAACTGGGCACTATACTAGCTAAACTGGGCACTATACTGGCTAAACTGGGCACTATACTGGTTAAACTGGGGCACAATACTAGCTAAACTGGGCACTATACTAGCTACTAGATCAGGCCCAATACAACCTGTCATCTAAGAGGCCACCCTGCTTATGACAGGTTCCACAAAATTTGCCCCCTCATAGACCACCTGTCATCAAAATTTGCAGATGCTTATACCCCTGAACAGTCATTTTGAGAAATTTGGTTTTTCCCGACTACTCACGGTTTTGGGCCCGTAAAATGCCAGGGCAGTATAGGAACCCCACAAGTGACAACATTTTAGAAAAAAGACACCCCAAGGTATTCTGTTAGGTGTATGACGAGTTCATAGAAGATTTTATTTTTTGTCAACAGTTAGCGGAAATTGATTTTTATTGTTTTTTTCACAGTGTCATTTTTCACTAACTTGTGACAAAAAATAAATTCTATGAACTCGCCATACACCTAACGGAATACCTTGGGGTGTCTTCTTTCTAAAATGGGGTCACTTGTGGGGTTCCTATACTGCCCTGGCATTTTAGGGGCCCTAAACCGTGAGGAATAGTCTAGAAAACAAATGCCTCAAAATGACCTGTGAATAGGACGTTGGGCCCCTTAGGGCACCTAGGCTGCAAAAAAGTGTCACACATGTGGTATCGCCGTACTCAGGAGAAGTAGTATAATATGTGTTTTGTGGTGTATTTTTACACATACCCATGCTGGGTGGGAGAAATCTCTCTGTAAATGGACAATTGTGTTTAAAAAAAAAAAAATGTGCCATTTACAGAGATATTTCTCCCACCCAGCATGGTTATATGTAAAAATACACCACAAAACACATTATACTACTTCTCCTGAGTACGGCGATACCACATGTGTGACACTTTTTGCAGCCTAACTGCGCTAAGGGGCCCAAAGTCCAATAAGTACCTTTAGGATTTCAAAGGTCATTTTGCGCCATTTGGTTTCCAGACTACTCCTCACGCTTTAGGGCCCCTAAAATGCCAGGGCAGTATAGGAACCCCACAAGTGACCCCATTTTAGAAAGAAGACACCCCAAGGTATTCTGTTAGGTGTATGATGAGTTCATAGAAGATTTTATTCTTTGTCACAAGTTAGCGGAAAATAACACTCTGAAAAAAAAAACAATACAAATCAATTTCCAAGAGTGTCATTTTCCGCTAACTTGTGACAAAAAAAAAATCTTCTATGAACTCACCATACTCCTAACGGAATACCTTTGGATGTCTTCTTTCTAGAATGGGGTCATTTGTGGGGTTCCTATACTGCCCTGGCATTTTAGGGGCCCTAAACCGTGACGAGTAGTCTAGAATCCGAGTGCCTCAAAATGACCTGTGAATAGGACGTTAGGCCCCTTAGCGCACCTAGGTTGCAAAAAAGTGTCACACGTGGTATCGCTGTATTTAGAAGAAGTAGTAGTAAAATGTGTTTTGGGGTGTATTTTTATACATACCCATGCTGGGTGGGAGAAATCTCTCTGTAAATGGACAATTGTGTGTAAAAAAAAAAAAATTAAACAATTGTCATTTACAGAGATATTTCTCCCACCCAGCATCTGTATGTGTAAAAATACACCACAAAACACATTATACTACTTCTCCTGAGTACGGCGGTACCACATGTGTGGCATTTTTTTGCACCCTAAGTGCGCTAAGGGGCCCAAAGTCCAATGAGTACCTTTAGGATTTCACAGGTCATTTTGCGACATTTGGTTTCAAGACTACTCCTCACGGTTTAGGGCCCCTAAAATGCCAGGGCAGTATAGAAACCCCACAAATGACCCCATTTTAGAAAGAAGACACCCCAAGGTATTCCGTTAGGAGTATGGTGAGTTCATAGAAGATTTTATTTTTGTCACAAGTTAGCGGAAAATGACACTTTGTGAAAAAAAACACAATTAAAATCAATTTCCGCTAACTTGTGACAAAACAAAAAATTCTTCTATGAACTCACCATACTCCTAACGGAATACCTTGGGGTGTCTTCTTTCTAAAATGGGGTCATTTGTGGGGTTCCTATACTGCCCTGGCATTTTAGGGGCCCTAAACCGTGTGGAGTAGTCTTGAAACCAAATGTCGCAAAATGACCTGTGAAATCCTAAAGGTACTCATTGGACTTAGTTAGTGTGGTTAGTGTGCAAAAAAGTGCCACACATGTGGTATTGCCGTACTCAGGAGAAGTAGTATAATGTGTTTTGGGGTTTATTTTCACACATACCCATTCTGAGTGGGAGAAATATCTCTGTAAATAGATAATGGTGTAAAAAAATAAATAAATTGTCATTTACTGAGATATTTCTCCCACCCAGCATGGGTATGTGTAAAATACACCCCAAAACACATTATACTACTTCTCCTGAGTACGGCAATACCACATGTGTGGCACTTTTTTGCACCCTAACTGCGCTAAGGGGCCCAAGGTCCAATGAGTACCTTTAGGATTTCACAGGTCATTTTGCGACATTTGGTTTCAAGACTACTCCTCACGGTTTAGGGTGCTAAGGGGCCCAAAGTCCAATGAGCATCTTTAGGCTTTACAGGGGTGCTTACAATTAGGCACCCCCCAAAATGCCAGGACAGTGAACACACCCCACAAATGACCCCATTTTGGAAAGTAGACACTTCAAGGTATTCAGAGAGGAGCATAGTGAGTCCGTGGCAGATTTCATTTTTTTTTTGGTCGCAAGTTAGAAGAAATGGAAACTTTTTTTTTTGTCACAAAGTGTCATTTTCCGCTAACTTGTGACAAAAAATAAAATCTTCTATGAACTCACCATGCCTCTCAGTGAATACTTTGGGATGTCTTCTTTCCAAAATGGGGTCATTTGGGGGGTATTTATACTATCCTGGAATTTTAGCACCTCATGAAACATGACAGGTGGTCAGAAAGTCAGAGATGCTTCAAATTGGGAAAATTCACTTTTGGCACCATAGTTTGTAAACGCTATAACTTTTAACCAATCCAATAAATATACACTGAATGTTTTTTTTTTTTTATCAAAGACATGTAGCAGAATAACTTTCACGCTCAAATGTATAGGAAATTTTACTTTATTTGAAAAATGTCAGCACAGAAAGTTAAAAAAGTCATTTTTTTTTTACAAAATTCATGTCTTTTTTGATAAATATAATAAAAAGTAAAACTCGCAGCAGCAATCAAATAGCACCAAAAGAAAGCTGTATTAGTGACGAGAAAAGGAGGTAAAATTCATTTCGGTGGTAGGTTGTATGACCGAGCAATAAACCGTGAAAGCTGCAGTGGTCTGAATGGAAAAAAAGGCTCTGATCCTTAAAGAGAGTCTGAAGCGAGAATAAATCTCGCTTCAGACCTCATAGATAGCAGGGGCATGTGTGCCCCTGCTAAAACGCCGCTATCCCGCGGCTTAACGGGGGTCCCTTCACCCCCAAATCCCCTCGGTGCAGCGGGGGATCTCTTCCTGGTTGGGGCAGGGCTAATCGCCGCAGCCCTGCCCCACGCGAGTCTGTCATCACGTATCTCAGCCTCTCCCCCGCCCCTCTCAGTCTTCCTTCACTGAGAGGGGCGGGGGAGAGGCAGCGATGCGCCGCTGATAGACACGACTGGAGGCAGGGCTGCAGCCGTTAGCCCTGCCTCCAGGAACGACCAATTCTACGACTAACATTTGCGGGGGTGGGTTTGGGGGTGAAGGGACCCCCGTTTAGCAGCGTGATAGCGGCGGTTTAGCAGGGGCACACATGCCCCTGCTAACTATGAGCTCTGAAGCGAGATTTATTCTCGCTTCAGAGTCTCTTTAAGGGGCGAAAAGACTGTGGTCCTCAAGTGGTTAATATAAAAAAAAAAACATTACAATAAAAAAAAAAACAAAAAAAAAAAAACATGTAAATATTTACCTAAGGGTCTAAACTTTTTAAATATCAATGTAAAGATGAAATATTTCAACATTTTTTTTTATTTTAAACTTGTTAATAGTGATAGATGCAAAACGGAAAAAATGCACCTTTATTTCAAAATAAAATATTGTCACCATACATTGTGATAGGGACATAATTTTAACGGTGTAATAACCGGGACATATGGGCAAATACGATATGTGAGTTTTTATTATGGAGGCATGTATTATTTTAAAACTATAATGGCTGAAAACTGAGAAATAATGCATTTTTTCCGTTTTTTTCTTATTCTTCCTGTTAAAATGCATTTACAGTAAAGAGGCTCTTAGCAAAATGTACCACCCAAAGAAAGCCTAACTGGTGGCAGAAAAAAGATATAGATCAGTTCATTGTGATACGTAGTGATAAAGTTATAGGCTAATTAATGGGTTGTGAACATTGCTTGGATGCATAAAGTGAAAATGACTGAAGGCTGAAGTGGTTAAAGTGAGAAAAAAAAAAAAAAAGATTCACTTACCTGGGGCTTCCCCAAGCCCCCTGGATGCTGTCCTGTGCCCTTGCCGGTCCTTGACTATTCCCTGATGCCCCGCCGCAGGTTAGTTTCATTTTTGGCCTGTAGAGTCGGGCCACGCGCATCCTTGTAAGTGTTACCTTCATCAAGTGCGTCTTGCGCAGACGCAGTATGATGTCCCTCTTACTGCGTCTGCGCAGTAAGCCGCGTACAACGTGGGCTTGATTGACAGCGGCGGTTCAAGCGCAAGCACAGTAAGGAAAACCTCGAGGTCGCCCTCTGCACCATGCGCGGAGCCCGGGACGACAGCGGAGAGATCAGTGTGGGACAGTCGGCTGCAAGGGGCTGGAGAAAGCCTCAGGTGAGTAAATAAAAAAAAAATAATAAAAAAAAAAAAAATTTGCCTGATTCCTTTAAGGGGGTTTTATAGAGTATATCTGTACTGAAGTGGTTAACCAGGCCCATAGCCTTGTTCTTATTTTGTACACATACTTGTAACTCATAATCCTTACCTGCTTCATCTGTTGTAATTCCTGTAGTTCATTCTCCAGCTCTTTTATTCGTGTTCTACAGTTTTCCATCTCAAAAGCTCTTTGTTCAAGCTCAGTGTACTCTTGCAGGACAGCTTGGTACTCTCGCTCTGCTTTATCTTTCCTCTTGCGCTCCTCTGCTACCTGGGCTCGTAGAGTATTTACTGCACTTTGCAAGTGCTCATTTTCCTTCTGTAAGGGTCTTGGAGATAGATCCATGCAGGAAATATGCATACTGAATGAGTTACCATACCTGTTGACACAGAACTCAGAATGTTAAAACCAATAGTAAACCAACAGCAATCACATATGTTTACTGTATTTCAGAATAATATTATTGTACTGGTTCACTTTGAAGCAATGAGGGATGGAAGGTCTCACTTGCCAAGGTTAAATAAACTGGGTTTATTTAGTCTAGAGATAAGACACCTTAGAGGGGATCTAATTAACATGTATAAATACATCAGAGGGCAATATAAAAGCTTTGCGGATGAGCTTTTTGTCCCTAGGCTTTCACAAAGGACTAGAGAACATGATCTGCGCATGGAGGAAAAACGTTTTAGCCATTTATTTAGGAAAGGTTTTTTTTTACAGTAAGAATGATTAAGATGTGGAATGCATTGCCACAGGAAGTAGTTATGGCAAATTCTAGATTTGCATTTAAAGGAGGCTTAGATGCTTTCCTTGCGATGAAAGACATCCATGGCTATAATTACTAGTTAATGCCCAGTGTTGTTGATTTGATTTTAATCTGATTGCCATCTGGAGTCGGGAAGGAATTTTTCCCCTTTGGGGCCAATTGGACCATGCCTTGTAAGGGATTTTCGCCTTCCTCTGGATCAACAGGGATATGTGAGGGAGCAGGCTGGTGTTGTACTTTGTTCTCTGGTTGAACTTGATGGACGTATGTCTTTTTTCAACCCAAATAACTATGTAACTATGTATATACTAGTGAGATGTCCTACCCTGAGCAATAAAGGATGGTCCTGTGAATGGCATTCTGCTGATAGCCGCACTGTTACGCTTCCGCATATGCTTTGAAGTTGCTATGGCTACCTGAAGGGTGTTGCGGAGGAAGTTACCGCCCCTGTGAGGGAATGAGGATAAAGAGGGCAGCCCAACCAATGAGAAGCCACGCACATCCTGCCAAAGGTCGCAAGGGGGCGGACGCAGGCCTCGAGCAAAGAGCCGGCTGAAGTTTCCTATAGTGCGACATTGTTCTAAGTCTTCCCATCACTACTGCAGTAGACGGGTTGAGCGGGGACATGCACGGTGAGACGATCTCCAGACAGGTGATATGACAGCATCCCAAGGCTGGCCATGCGGATGGGAATCTACCCCAGAACGATGGAGCCAAGCCATATGAAGCAAGATTGTTGTTGCACAAATGGTGAGGTAACTTTATGGACTAAAAGCTTGCAAGCTGAAGCTGGAATACACAGATATCCATACTAGCGCACTTTACACGACTCTCTCCCCCTCTCTGAAGATCTGGGCGTGATGGTACTGGATCCAGATAGGGTGAAGGAGAGTGTGCAAATGGTATGGGTGAAATGTGTGGGAGTGCTCCATCTGGATCATTTTTAGTGGTTTTAATATTGGTGGGTTGTTTTGTTACTGTTTGATCTTTAATAAATACTGACATTTATACAGCAATACCCTGATTGGCGCCGCTCTTATTTATACACTCGCCTAAAGGATTATTAGGAACACCTATTCAATTTCTCATTAATGCAATTATCAACCAATCACATGGCAGTTGCTTCAATGCATTTAGGGGTGTGGTCCTGGTCAAGAATCTCCTGAACTCCAAACTGAATGTCAGAATGGGAAAGAAAGAGGATTTAAGCAATTTTGAGCGTGGCATGGTTGTTGGTGCCAGATGGGCCGGTCTGAGCATTTCACAATCTGCTCAGTAAGGGCTGGTGCACACCAAGCGTTTTTAGTAGAGTTTTCAAAACCGCTGCCACCTGTGAAAATGCTTGGCTAATGCATCTCAACGGGATGGTGCACACCAAACTATATATAACACTTAACGCGGGAAGAAGTGGAGGCAAGACTGAATAACATAAAAACGGATAAGGCTCCTGGCCATGGCATACATCCTTGGGTCCTAAGGGAATTACAGGGAGCCCAAGGTGGGCTCATAGATTTAAAAAAAAACAACAACAAAAAAGTAGGCTACCTGATCCGGGGAGGCGGAGCGGATCAGCTAGCCGCAAAAAAACGCTGCTCCCAGCCGCTCCTGTGGGCCGCACTGGCCCACTTTCCCTTTTGTGACCTCTGGGTCATGACGTTGAAAGGAGAGACTGTCTCTCTCACAGCATGCAGGGAGGCGGGGGATTGGCAGGGGGCACAGCCAGGGAGAGCTGGCCATTGGGCAGCTCTGAAAACCTTGCAGGAACGCCCCTGGCGGGCGTTTTAAACAGGGAATCCCTCTCCCCTATGTTTACCTCTAAGACAGCGACAAATATTGTAGCCAATCTCGGAGGGCTATAGCATGGCAGTGTTGGGGCAGAGAGGAGCGGTGGGGGGACAAAGAGGGATGTCATGAGGCAGAGAACATGCCTCTGTATCACATCTGTCCCCCCCATGAACCGCCTCGGGTTCTCTTTAAGTTCAGTTATCAATAAACCCCTTTATCTTATTTTTGTGACCCTCTTTCAACTGGCAGAGTTTCACTAGATTGGCGTACAGCCACGTTTTCCCGTTATTTAAGAAGGGCAAAAAATCTGATCCGGGAAAGTCTAGACCTGTAAGCTTACCGTCAGTTGTGTGCAAAATATCTGAGGGGTTACTAAGAGATACTATACAAGACTTCATTGCAGAAAAACGTATTTCTCATCATTAGCATGGGTTTACTATGCTGTGATATACTTGGACTTTGCAAAGGCCTTCAACACTGTTCCCCACAGCAGCCTCTGCCTGGAAGCGCAGCCAATTTCTCCTGTTGTACAAAATAAATGTAAGTATACTTATTGCTAGCTGCATCCATGTGCTTCAGTTTGCATTCAAATTTTTAGATTAGGGATTAGTGCATAATTTGCATCTGATTTGTATTCAAGGTGTGTATTTTAGTCCCTGTCAGGATCTGTAAACCTCTGTTGGTTTAATTTAATTTGCAGCCTAAGAGAACTGTCAACTGTTTTCTGTTTTTTGGAAAAACAAGAAAAAAGGTATATATCATTTATGACTAGCAGCACCAGGTAAGAATTATGTTTTTACTGAGTAGTTAGGCCTCTTCCCGCTGTGGAAGACTCTACTAGACTCTAGTAGGGAATAACTTGTGCACATGTTATTCAACATAGCTGGTGAACAGGCTGCACAAGGGATTGAGTGGCTCCTCTATGTGACTAGAGAAAAGAAAATTAACATCCTTTAAAGAGGGGTAAGCGTGGATATTTAAAATTTACAGGTTTAGGTGACAGACTTTTTTTTAGACTTCGTTTTAAATGCTTGAGGGAGCATTCCCCTTATTACCATAGATCGAGATTTGAATTTTATGCATGAAATAACATTTTTAACGCTTACTTTTTACTCGCTGCAGTGGAGGTGTGTGTGAATGTATGGATGTGACATACCGGCACTAGCCAACATGAAATTAATTCTGTTGGATTACAGTACAGACCAAAAGTTTGGACACACCTTCTCATTCAAAGAGTTTTCTTTATGTTCATGACTATGAACATTGTAGATTCACATTGAAGGCATCCAAACTATGAATTAACACATGTGGAAGTATAGTTCATAACCAAAAAGTGTGAAAATTGAAAATATGTCATATTCTAGGTTCTTCAAAGTAGCCACCTTTTGCTTTGATTACTGCTTTGCACACTCTTGGCATTCTCTTGATGAGCTTCAAGAGGTAGTCACCTGAAATGGCTTTCACTTCACAGGTGTGCCCTGTCAGGTTAAATAAGTGGGATTTCTTGCCTTATAAATGGGGTTGGGACCACCAGTTGCGTTGTGGAGAAGTCAGGTGGATACACAGCCGATAGTCCTACTGAATAGACTGTTAGAATTGTTATTATGGCAAGAAAAAAGGAGCCAAGTAAAGAAAAACGAGTGGCCATCATTACTTTAAGAAATGAAAGTCAGTCAGTCCGAAAAAAATTGAGAAAACTTTGAAAGTGTCCCCAAGTGCAGTCTCAAAACCATCAAACGCTACAAAAACTAGCTCACATGCGGACCACCCCAGGAAAGGAAGACCAAGAGTCACCTCTGCTGCGGAGGATACGTTCATCCGAGTCACCAGCCTCAGAAATCGCAGGTTAACAGCAGCTCAGATTAGAGACCAGGTCAATGCCACACAGAGTTCTAGCAGCAGACATCTCTAGAACAACTGTTAAGAGGAGACTGTGTGAATTAAGCCTTCATGGTAGAATATCTGCTAGGAAACCACTGCTAAGGACAGGCAACAAGCAGAAGAGACTTGTTTGGGCTAAAGAACACAAGGAATGGACATTAGACCACTGGAAATCTGTGCTTTGGTCTGATGAGTCCAAATTTGAGACTTTTGGTTCCAACCACTGTGTCTTTGTGCGATGCAGAAAAGGTGAACGGCTGGTCTCTACATGCCTGGTTCCCACCGTGAAGCATGGAGGAGGAGGTGTGATGGTGTGGGGTTGCTTTGCTGGTGACAATGTTGGGGATTTATTCAAAATTGAAGGCATACTGAACTTCAAGTCCAATTTGAACATTTTTTTTACTTGTTCCCATGGAAACAGAGAATCCATGCCGTTTGTTTCTAAGTCAGGGACTACCTGTAGGTGGCTGGATAGTGTACTGGTTAAGGGCTCTGCCTCTTACACAGGAGACCAGGGTTCGAATCTCGGCTCTGCCTGTTCAGTAAGCTAGCACCTATTCAGTAGGAGACCTTAGGCAAGTCTCCCTAATGGTGCCCATACATGGTACAATAAAAATGTTCGATTATCCCATTTATTCGATCTAAATGATCGAATCAAATAAAAGTTGAAAATATTTTTTTTTCGATCAAGAAATTCGAACGATTATCCCGTTTTTTCGAGAAAAATTAGATTGGACATGCTGGAAAAATCTTTATATTCAATCTAACGGAATAATCGAACTAAATTATCTAATCGAAAAAAAATGAAAAATTGTACCATGTATGGCCACCATAACATTGCTACTGCCTATAGAGCGTGTCCTAGTGGCTGCACTAGGGGGCAACCTTTGAGTCCGCCAGGATGTCGTCTTGACCTGGATTATGGTTGTGTGTTCATTACTACATCTAGTCATTGTCGTTTGTCCATAACATGCCTAAACCTCAATTTTTACAGATTTTGTCCAACTTACACATTACCAGTGCTCAGTTCGCGTATACAGGGAAAGGTATGGATGGTACGACGTCTTTCTCTTTTTTCCCTTCTGATGTGTACTTTTTCAACAGCACGGAGTTCCTCAACTTGCCTTTGTAGATCTTCCACCTGTTTCTGCAAACCATCTATAGTATCTGTCAAACTGCAAGTGACAAAGTAGTAATTAGAAGTATATAAAAGCTGAACTCTTTGCAATTATAAAATCATCAAATTTGACTATCTATTAATTAACCACTGTTAACAGCCACATAGGAGTTATCTCACTTTAAGATAATGCACTGCTTTTGTCTTCATCCACTCCTTGTGCTGTAAATATTTGGCTTGCATCTCTCTCTCCAAGCACAAAACATGGAAACTGAAAGCAGAAGTCCTCTTTTACCGAATCAGCTGATTTCGGCGCATGGCTCTGAAAGCCGAGCGCCGAGACGTGGTGCCCTATGGCAGCAATGCTATGTGGGACGCATAGCAGTAATTCGGGGCTCTGGCGGCTGCCAGACCCCGAATTACATCTCCCTCCGATTTGCAACAACTCGAAGGGGGAATAGTATTTAACGTGCCTCGAAGTTAAGCGGCATTCGGCTCTCACCGAGCTGAAGTGAGCGGCGCCGAATTAATATGCACCCCTCTTTTACTGTCTCACGCTGCCCCCTAGTGACAAGTGACCATAAATACACAATACAACAGTACTAATTAGAAGCTAGGTAATCTAACAAAGAATAAAAAAAAAAAAAATGTGCTAAAATAAATTGGCCTGGAGCACTTGCAAGCCTCTAAATAAATTGGCTTCTAAAGGGTTAACTAATTTGGATGTGAGACTTGCGTCCAAAAACCTACACTGTAGGTTCCTGGATGTAAACAGTTATCTCTATATATATATATATCTCTATCTATATATATATCTCTATCTATATATATATCTCTATCTATATATATATATATATATATATATATATATATATATATATATATATATATATATCTATATATCTCTCTCTCTCTCTCTCTCTCTCTCTCTCTCTCTCTCTCTCTCTCTCTCTCTCTCTCTCTCTCTCTCTCTCTCTCTCTCTCTCTCTCTCTCTCTATCTATCTATCTATCTATCTATCTATCTATATCTATATATATCTATATCTATATCTATCTATATCTATATATATCTATATATCTATATATCTATCTATATATCTAGAATTTTTTTTTATTTAAAGTCACAGTGTAAAACCAAACAAAGTATTTTTTGTGTGCGTGAACTTTTAACCCCTACCAAACTAATAAACCCCTTGTGTCACCTAAGTTTTGCCTTAAGATTCATAGACGTCTGCAATGACTGCCGCCATAGTGCTGCACCATAGTGGTCGGATCATGCGATTACTATGGCGACATGCATTGAAATAATGTTACCTAGTAATGCATCTATACAGAACTGGGGTCCCCAAACTGTGCACCCTAGCAGACACACAGACTGGCAATAATGGTATGCTACATGCCAGACTAGTAATGAAATATGGCAGGTACGGTATCATTTTAACTGGGACGAGCCAAATAATGTATTTTGAAGTGTTGGCTGTGGCACTTGTCATGTAAAAGTTAGGAAGGAAAAAACATGAAAAAAATTGTGTAATTTTTCCTGTAAATTGCCCGTGAAATTAAATAATATTTTAAACAAAATTTACCCTAAGAAAGCCTAGAATGTCCTGAAAAAAATATGTATCACTGTGATGGTATAGGTAATAAGCTATCGCTGAATCAAAAGTGGTACAGCTACTATTTTATTATGCCAAAATTGTCAGGAACCTTAAAGAGAACCTGAGGTGGTTCGTGGGGGAGCAGATGGGACACAGAGGCATGATCTCTGCCTCATGACATGCCTCTGTGTCCACACTGCCACGCTATAGCCTCCAGAGATTAGCGACAATATTTATCGCTATCTCAAGGGTAAACATTGAGGAGAATTCCTTGTTTAAAACGCCAACCAGGGGCGTTCCTGCATGGTTTCCAGAGCTGCCATTGGGCAGTTTATCAATGTTTTATCACTTCGGGATAAAACATTTTTTAAATTATTTGTAAAGAGGGAAACAGGCTATATGCAGAGAGAGATTATATATCTATATCTATAGATCTACAGTGGTGTGAAAAACTATTTGCCCCCTTCCTGATTTCTTATTCTTTTGCATGTTTGTCACACTTAAATGTTTATGCTCATCAAAAACCGTTAAAGGGACTCCGAGCAGTGCAGAAACTATGGAAAGATGCATATCATTTTAAAGCTCTCTTTCTCCTCTTTCCAATGATATATAAACCGCCGCCCTACGCCTTTTTGTTTTCGCTATTTTCGCGATTGAAATTGCCGCGACCGCGATTTCAATCGCGAAAATAAAGAAAACTAAAAGGCGTAGAGCAACAATTTAGGTGTCGCCAGAAAGAGGAGAAAGAGAGCTTTAAAATGATATCCATCAAGCCATAGTTATATTGTATTACACAGGGCGACACTTTCCCCAGTGTCAGCAGCTCCATTCAGCAGAAAAAGTCGGCCTGTGTAATACAATGTAACTATGGAAAGATGGATATCATTTTAAAGCTCTCTTTCTCCTCTTTCTGGTGACACCTAAATCGTTGCCCTACGCCTTTTAGTTTTCTTTATTTTCGCGATTGAAATCGCGGCCGCAGCAATTTCAATCGCGAAAATAGCGAAAACTAAAAGGAGTAGGGCGGCGGTTTATATATCATCGGAAAGAGGAGAAAGAGAGCTTTAAAATGATATGCATCTTTCCATAGTTTCTGCACTGCTCGGAGTCCCTTTAACTATTAGTCAAAGATAACATAATTGAACACAAAATGCAGTTTTAAATGATGGTTTTTATTATTTAGTGAGATAAAAAACTCAAAACTTACATGGCCCTGTGTGAAAAAGAAATTGCCCCCTGAACCTAATAACTGGTTGGGCCACCCTTAGCAGCAATAACTGCAATCAAGCGTTTGCGATAACTTGCAATGAGTCTTTTACAGCGCTCTGGAGGAATTTTGTCCCACTCATCTTTGCAGAATTGTTGTAATTCAGCTCTATTTGAGGGTTTTCTAGCATGAACTGCCTTTTTAAGGTCATGCCACAACATCTCAATAGGATTCAGGTCAGGACTTTGACTAGGCCACTCTAAAGTCTTCATTTTGTTTTTCTTCAGCCATTCAGAGGTGGATTTACTGGTGTGTTTTGGGTCATTGTCCTGCTGCAGCACCCAAGATCGCTTCAGCTTGAGTTGACAAACAAATGACCGTACATTCTCCTCCAGGATTTTTTGGTAGACAGTAGAAATCATGGTTCCTTCTATCACAGCAAGCCTTCTAGGTCCTGAAGCAGCAAAACAACCCCAGACCATCACACTACCACCACCATATTTTACTGTTGGTATGATGTTCTTTTGCTGAAATGCTGTGTTACTTCTACGCCAGATGTAATGGGACACACACCTTCCAAAAAGTTCAACTTTTGTCTCGTCGGTCCACAAGATATTTTCCCAAAAAACTTGGCAATCATTGAGATGTTTTTTTTAGCAAAATTGAGACGAGCCTTAATGTTCTTTTTGCTTAAAGAGGAGCTGTTAGGTATAAGGTCTCAGAGAAAATAAACACATATATCAGTAGCTAAAGATTGGCTGTACTTACATTACATATGCATTTCACTGTCCACGTTTGGATTTCACAGAATTTGTATATAGTATATGCAGAGATAGATGCTCCTGACAGCTCATGGCAGGCTCCATGTTTTTCTGTCAAATGTGTCGTCATGTCCTGCCTGCTTCCTGATCACAGATAAGCTCGTACTTGAACAACAGTGTGCAGTGAATATTAATGAGCCATGTGGCTAGGAACAATAGCTGACTCCTGCAGTGTACTCTGCCCGGAGATTTATCAGTGCTACGCGCTGGACTGATTACAAGCTGCTGTAACGTCTCATTAGCAGCCGAGGGGAGGGCCCCAGAATGCTTTGCAGTTTAGTATGCGGCTTGCGTCCTTATGGGTCTATAACAGCCTTGCTGATAAGCACACATCAAAGGTAACTGAGATTTTTATCTTCACTAATGGCTTTTTGGCTTCCTTCTAAACTGTTTAACACAGGAGAATAGAGGTTTAAATTAGCTTCTGCAGCCTGACAGTTACTCTTTAAAAGTGGTTTGCTCCTTGGATATCTGCCATGCAGACCGTTTTTGCCCAGTCTCTTTCTTATGGTGGAGTCGTGAACACTGACCTTAATTGAGGCAAGTGAGGCCTGCAGTTCTTTAGATGTTGTCCTGGGGTCTTTTGTGGCCTCTCGGATGAGTTTTCTCTGCGCTCTTGTGGTAATTTTGGTCAGCCGGCCATTCCTGGGAAGGTTCATCACTGTTCCATGTTTTTGCCATTTGTGGATAATGGCTCTCACTGTGGTTCGCTGGAGTCCCAAAGCTTTAGAAATGGCTTTATAAACTTTACCAGGCTGATAGATCTCAATTACAGTACTTTTGTTCTCATTTGTTCCTGAATTTCTTTGGGTCTTGGCATGATGTCTAGCTTTTGAGGTGCTTTTGGTCTACTTCTGTGTCAGATAGCTCCTATTTAAGTGATTTCTTGATTGAAACAGGTGTGGCAGTAATCAGGCCTGGGGGTGACTACAGAAATTGAACTCAGGTGTGATAAACCACAGTTAAGTTATTTTTTAACAACCCCCTTGTTAAATCACTTTTTCACACAGGGCCATGTAGGTTTGGAGTTTTTTTTTCTCACTAAATAATGAAAACCATCATTTAAAACTGCATTTTGTGTTCAATTATGTTATCTTTGACTAATAGTTAATGGTTTTTGATGAATAAACATTTAAGTGTGACAAACATGCAAAAGAATAAGAAATCAGGAAGGGGCAAATAGTTTTTCACACCTCTGTATATCTACAGTATATCTATATCTAGAGACACACACACACACACACAATTGACATTTATTGGCCTCAACCCACTTCTGAGTCCCTTTATTGGTCTTTTTTGCCCCCCACTGTCTGTACAGAACAATTATATTACATTAGGAGTGAGTCCTCTACTGAAGCAAAGTCAGGTCTTTTTCCTCACCTTTCAATTTTCTGCTGGGCCAACTTGCTTTCTTGTACCAAGCGTAAATTTGTAACTTCCAGATCTCGTGCTACAGTATCCAGTTGCTCATAAACCTTGGCATGTTGTTCATTTACATGGCGAAGCATCTCAAGCTGTTTACTAAGATACTGATGACACAATAAAACAACAATATTGAACAAGAAAACTACACAACATACATTCTCCAAACTGAGGTTTACAATATAAACCTGATTATACAATGGTTTGCAAAAGTATTCGGCCGTCTTGAAGTTTTCCACATTTTGTCACATTACTGCCGCAAACATGAATCAATTTTATTGGAATTCCACGTGAAAGACCAATACAAAGTGGTCTACACGTGAAAAGTGGAACGAAAATTATACATGATTCCAAACATTTTTTACAAATACATAACTACAAAGTGGGGTGTGCGTAATTATTCAGCCCCCTTTGGTCTTAATGCAGTCAGCTGCCCATAGACATTGCCTGATGTGTGCTAATGACTAAATAGAGTGCTTTCTGAACTTTCCTTTACACCCCACATCCAAGGTATTGCTCGATCCTGCAATTTCAACCTCCGCAACATCTCCAAGAACCGCTCCTACCTGTCCCCTGACACCACTAAACTCCTTATCCACACCCTTGTCATCTCCCGCCTAAAATACTGCAATTCTCTGTTGTCTGGCCTCCCCTTTAACCGTACTGCCCCACTTCAATTGGTAATGAATGCGGCTGCCAGACTGATGCATTCTTCTCATCGCAGCGCCTCTACGACTCCGCTCTGTAAAGCCCTACACTGGCTCCCCATCAGCTTTAGGATCAATTTCAAAATCCTGTGCTTGGCCTACAAATCAGTGCACAAGACCTGCCCGACCTACATCTCTAATACCGTCCACAGGCACATACCAGCCCACCCCTCCGATCCTCCAATGACCTGCGCCTAGTCGCACCACGCATATTTCAGTTCCATGCACGATTGCAGGACTTCACCAGGGCTGCCCCCACTCTCTGGAACTCGCTCCCACCAGCCATCAGACTCGTCCCCACCTTTAATACCTTCAAACAAGCTCTCAAGACTAACCTTTTCATGCTCGCATACACCCCTACACCAGCACCATAATAAATAATAATAATAATAATAATAGGGGAGAGCGGCGCGTGTGTGACGTTACAAGTCGGTCAGGGGAGGGGTGCAGACAATGCTGCGATTGGCCGCTGTGGGGGGAGAGTTGATTCGCCGGGTGGATCACTCGCGGGTTTGAGGCTGCTGTACACACCTGACTATCAGCTTAGGCGGCTGTTATCTTCCACCTTAGTAAGGGGTGTATACAGGCCATTAGGGGTTGATTCATATCTCTTTATCGGTTTTATCTCATGAACAGAGATGCAAATCATTTATAATTGCATGTAGATGTATTCAAATTAGTATGCAGCTAGCTAGAAAGTGGACCTATCAAATTCAGCAGGAAGTGAATCGGATTGGTTCAGTTTCAAGCTGTATTCAATTTGCACATATATGCAGGGGTGGACTTGGTTTCAAAACGCCATGAGCGAAACTCAGTGTGTTATGGAGGCTGCCATTTTTATTTCCTTTTAAACAATACCAGTTGCCTGGCAGTCCTGCCAATCTCTTTGGCTGCAGTAATGTCTGAATCACACGCCTGAACCAAGCGTGCAGCTAATACAGTCAGCCTTCAGAATACGTGATCTGGATGCTTGTTCCAAGGTCTATGGCTAAAAGTATTAGAGCCAGATGATTAGATGGACAGCCAGGCGATGTGCATTGTTTTAAAGGAAATAAATGTCACCATTCATATCTATCTCACTTCAGATGTTCTTTTGGTGCCCCCCTCCCCTCATGGATTTTGACCTCCACACTGTATCATTAAACACAGACAAATAAGTGACAAACAAGCCAGCTGGTGCATATTCAATAAATGGTTGGTCAAATTGCCATGTGTATGAAGCACACAGCAATTTTCCTGTTACTTACGCCAGTTGGGTGGCGCACATTACATAGATACTGGACTAATACACAACTGGCATAAACAACGCTGCCTGCGAATATCAGTTTTACAGCTAGTTAGTAAAAAACTGCCCCATTGTGCTTTTTTGCTTTCCCAGACGCCCCCTAAAAACCACTCTTATGTACTGTTGTCTCTCCTCCTCTCAGTTCAGGCTGCTCTATTATTGCTGAAAAAAATAGTACATGTGCCCTAAACGGTCACCCTTAAAGAGACTCCGTAACAAAAATTGCATCCTGTTTTTTATCATCCTACAAGTTCCAAAAGCTATTCTAATGTGTTCTGGCTTACTGCAGCTCGTTCTACTATCACCATCTCTGTAATAAATCAACTTATCTCTCTCTTGTCAGACTTGTCAGCCTGTGTCTGGAAGGCTGCCAAGTTCTTCAGTGTTGTGGTTCTGTGATGCATCTCCCCCCTCCAGGCCCCTCTCTGCACACTGCCTGTGTATAATTTAGATTAGGGCAGCTTCTCTCTTCTCTTTTACAAGCTGGATAAATCCTCCTCTGAGCTGGCTGGGCTTTCACATACTGAGGAATTACATACAGGCAGAGCTGTCTGCACTCTGCAGGAAGAAACAGCCTGACACTTCAGTGGAAGATAGCTGCAGGGGGAAAGAAACACACAAATGATCTCTTGAGATTCAAAAGGAAGGGTGTATACAGCCTGCTTGTGTATGAATGTATTTTCTATGTGTGGACATACTGTACATCAACCTACTTCCTGTTTTGGTGGCCATTTTGTTTGTTTATAAACAAACTTTTTAAAACTGTTGTTTTTAACCACTTTTAATGCGGCGAGGAGCGGCTAAATTGTGACAGAGGGTAATAGGAGATGTCCCCTAATGCACTGGTATGTTTACTTTTGTGCGATTTTAACAATACAGATTCTCTTTAAAGGGAACCTAAACTGAGAAGGATATGGATTTTTCCTTTTAAAATAATACCAGTTGCCTGACTCTCCTGCTGATCCTGTGTCTCTAATACTTTCAGCCACAGCCCCTCAACAAGCATGCAGATCAGGTGCTCTGACTGAAGTCAGACTGGATTAGCTGCATGCTTGTTACAGGTGTGTGATTCAGCCATTACTGCAGCCATAGAGAGCAACAGCAATAAGTGTATATTTATTGGTTTGGGTAAAAAGTTATAGCATTTACAAACCATGGTGCAAAAAGTGAATTTTCCCGTTTTGAAGCATTTCTGATTTTTCTGAGCACCGGTCATGTTTCATGAGGTGCTAGAATTCCAGGATAGTATAAATACCCCCCCCCCCCACCCCACCCCAAATGACCACATTTTGGAAAGAAGACATCCCAAAGTATTCACTAAGAGGCAAGGTAAGTTCATCGAAATATGTTCACAACTATTTCAACCTTTAACCAGTTTACCAATAAGGGGTTTTTCCCTTTATGGACCAGAAAATGTTCACCTTTCAGTACTTCTCCCACTCCTTGGCGGTTATCCCGAGCTAGGGTCGGGGCGGCAAACCGCAGCTAAGAGCAGTAATCCCAACCTCTGCTCGGGCTAGCCGCCGGAGGCTGCATGCAGAGCAATGTGAGCAGCGGGAGCGTTTCTACATACCTCCCGGGGATCCCGATGTTGGCTGGCATTCTTCTTCCTCTCCACCGGGGGCTCTGCTTCCTGCTGGTGAGATTGCCGGCTGTCGTCATGACGACAGCCGGCAATTTCACTTTAGAATTGCAGCGCCACCCGGAGGATGGAGGCTTAATTGCAGCGCTGGAGCCAGGGAGGTGAATGATTGCTGGGCTGCTGCAGATCTCCCTACTAGTTACTTTTAAGATCTAGTTACTTTTAAGCAATACCATTTTCCTTTTAAGCAACACCAGTTGCCTGTCAGTCCTGCTTATCCTCTGGCCTCTAATACTTTCAGCCATGGACACAGAAAAAGCATATGCATATCTGTGTCTCTGACATAATTGTCAGATCTGACAAGATAAGCTGCATGCTTTTTTGTGGTGTGATCAGAAACTCCTGCAGCCAAATAGATCAGCAGGGCTGCCAGGAAACGGGTATATGATAAAAATATGTACGGTAAAACAAGCGTTCGCTCACTGCAGTAGTATTTCACCTTCAAATGAAGTTCTGCAGTCAAACTACCATAAATCAAGTCAACATCCCGGCATGTCATGTAATTAGTTAAATTATTAAGATTTAGCCACAATGTCCTTATGGTAACTATGCAGTCCAAGTGCAGCAAAACAGTTCCAGGATTATAACCGGTTCAAAACTGCATTCAAATTTTGCACTTAGACCTCACTGTAATTTCTGCATCACAGTTATATATTGCACAGTATAAACCCCCCTTCAGAGTGTCACCCACCAGATCCTTTAGGTCTAAATGACCAAGCAACGCCTCCAGGGTGTATGCCCCCCCCCCCCCCCCCGTCGCCTCTCTGGCAAGTTAGCTTCTTCCTATGTCTCCCCGTCCAGTTGCCATCTGGTGAAGATCAAGATCCGTTCCACCTCCTGCAGTTTCTCATGTGGTGTACATCACATGAGACATTGCAGGAAGTGGAGAGGAGACATTGTTGGAAGAGGTGGGATGGATCTTGACCTTCACCCAACGGCCAGAGGCGTTGTTTAGTCGTTTAGACCTAAGGATCTGGTGAGTGACACCCTGAAGGGGCGTTCATATTGTGCAATATATAACTGTGATGAGTTTGTCTATTGGCTCTATATTGTGTTTTTTTTTATTAAACCTAGTGGGATTATTAACATATAAGGAAGCAATAGAAAAGAATAGTGCTAATCTCTAACAGCATTCTCCAGGTACCTCAATCTCCTGAACCTGCTCTTCATTGCTAAGGTACATCTGCTGCAGGGAGACTTCCAATTCCTTGTTGCGCTCCAAGAGTGACTTGCCCAATTCTGCAGCCAAGTGAAGATCTGCAATGGAGGGGGGAGAATAGGTGGGTCATTTAAAAACTCTATTTATATGTCAAAACTACATGTAAAAATTAACAGCTGGTTTGAAATTTTGCAAAATAGTTGCAAACATTGTGGGTGTCAGTTAAAATACACACACACACACACACACACACACACACACACACACACACACACACACACACTTTTTAATGATTGTATGTGTCCCTACTGCTTAAAGTGAAGCGGTCATGTGACATTCATTTTGCTCCTCCACCCCTCAACCTCGTTCAAAAACTGCTCCTCCGTACACCTCCTCCTGTCTGTAATTATCAAAAGCATTATGTCAAATTACACTGCCAGGCTGTTCATTTACTTTTGTGCCATCTCTGCTCCAGTGTGAGAAAGGCAAACAGCAAAAACTGCCTTTGAAACTTAACTAGTAGTCAAGATGCACATTTCTCTTACCTCTGCAAAAACCTGCCAACAGCCCTTAAAGAGAACCCGAGGTGGGTTTGAAGAATATTATCTGCATACAGAGGCTGGATCTACCTATACAGCCCAGCCTCTGTTGCTATCCCAAACCCCCTAAGGTCCCCCTGCACTCTGAAATCCCTCATAAATCACAGCCACGTTGCTGACAAACAGCTTGTCAGAGCTGGCTGTGTTTATCTCTATAGTGTCAGTCTGCTGCTCTCCCCGCCTCCTGCAGAACTCCAGTCCCCGCCTGCATATCTTCCCTCTGTGCTGATTTAAGGGAAGGGACGGGGGCAGGGACCGGAGCTATGCAGGAGGCGGGGGAGCAGCTGAGACTGACACTACAGATGTAAACACAGCCTCACAGCACGGCTGTGATTTATGAGGGATTGCAGAGTGCAGGGGGACCTTAGTGGGGTTTGGGATAGCAACAGAGGCTGGGCTGTATAGGCAGATCCAGCCTCTGTATGCAGATAACATTCTTTAAACATACCTCGGGTTCTCTTTAAGCTTATTATTGGAAACACGCAAACAAATTATGTGGTGCTGTACAAAGTAAGAAACAAACATGGGATTCAAAACAATACAGACAGGTGTACACCAATGTACAAAATACAGAATTGGTACAGAATACAGAGTTGGTAATTACAGTGACAAAAATAACATGATTAATAAAAATCTATAACAAATTTCAGGGTAGTGTGCACTATTCATACCTAGAGGCAGTGTGTTTTTAGGTTATCTAGTAAGGAGTACAACGTGGCCAGAGTTCAAAAAGGGAATGGCCTAAGTTAGAGCGTATGCTTGTCAGAAAAAGTAAGTTTTGAGGGAGCATTTAAAGATTTCAAAGGTTGGAGACTGGCGGATGTGTTGTAGAAGGGCATTCAGAGAGGTGAAGCACATGCAAAATCTTGTATATGTGAAGAGGTGATTCTAGAAGAGGACAAAAGAAGGTCCTGTGCAGATCTGAGATTGCAGTTGGTATCTTGAAAATAGTGAGGAGATGTACAGAGATTGTAAAGAGCATTGTAGGTTAGGGTTAAGAGTTTGAAAGGGATCCTGCGGTCGATGGGTAGCCAATGAATAGGGATGGCCCTGCTTAGGAGAACTCATGGAGAAGCATGTGATCTAATGATAGATTTGTAAGGTCCCGATTTGCTGTGATGACTTCCTGGTTTAACACATGATCAGGACCAGCAAATCAGAACCTTACAAATCTATCGGCTGATGAAACTGATCACATGCTTCTCCATGAGTTCTCCTAAGCAAGGCCATCCCTACCAATGAAAAGCTTGATAGAGGGGAGCAGCAGTGGAAGAGTGAGAATATGAATGAGTTGAGCAGCTTAGTTGAGTACCATTAGGAGAGGTGCCAGTCCAAAAAGCAGTACATTACAATAGTCCAGATGAGATATTATAAGAGCACTAGCAAACTTAAAGCGGAATATAACCCTGCATTTCAACTTTGCTCTAAAACATTATTTACAGTATATTATATGCAACCCGCATTTTTTTTTTTTACTAGACCAGCATTGGAAGGGTTACACAGAGCTTTAAAATTCCTGGAGATTTCTGCAGAAGCATCCAAAGCTGACATACTGTAGATACATTTTGTTTACATAAATGTATCTAAGTGTTGAATGTGACTCACTCTCTCTCACTGAGAAGGAGCTGGAGGACAGCCAAAGAGTGTGTAACATTTCTCAATAGATACATTTGACTAAATAGAATGTAACAATCTGAACTTCTGCATATCTCTCCACTGAACTTTAAACCTCTGTTTAACCCTTCCAATGCTGGTCTAGTAAAAAAAAAAATGTTTTTTGCATATAATATGCTGTAAATAATGTTTTAGAGCAAAGTTGAAATGCAGGGTTATATTCCGCTTTAAGCCTGTTTAAAAACGGGCTCTAGGTCTGTGTTTCTCGCCGCATGCGCGCCGGCAACCCAATACTAACCTGCACCTTCACATATCTCAATTGATCCAGAGGATGGCAAAAAAGGGTAGCTCCTAGCTCCCTTCCATCTCTATACAGCAGCCCACAGAGTACTGTCTTGTTTCCTGACAGTTTTGGGCATACCAAGGGTAGGAACCACGCCTGCAACCACCATGATGCGCAAGCGGAAAAATAGTGGTAAGCCATGTAAACTTACGGAGTTCTTTTACATTGCGGATACTTCTGTCCCCAAACACATCATTGTAGGGAGCACCCACAGAGAGACAGTGGGCAGCTCTCTCTCTTCATGACCTGGCCACAGGGACTCAGCCCAATAACATTAGCGGTAGCTCCATGCCCAGCACGCCCAAATATTGGAGCCAATCCAAATGAAAGTAGAGAATGGAGCATAGGAGCATGGAGCAGTTGGCTGATGGTGTAATGGTTAAGGGCTCTGCCTCTGACACAGGAGACCAGGGTTCGAAATCTCGGCTCTGCCTGTTCAGTAAGCCAGCACCTATTCAGTAGGAGACCTTTGGCAAGTCTCCCTTACACTGCTCCTGCCAATAGAGCGCGCCCTAGTGGCTGCTGCTCTGCTCTGGCGCTTTGAGTTCGCAAGGAGAAAAGCGCAATATAAATGTTATTTGTCTTTGTCTATTTGTCATATAACGGAGCAAGCAGGTGATGCCTAAGCAGCTCATTCGGACCAGCCTCCTGCCCCTCTGGCAGTCTTCCCTGCTACTGAACACGCAGTATCACGAGCTTTCTTCAAGGATTTCATGGTCTCCTTTGGATAGGCATTGGATACTAACATCAGAACCCTGCCTGACTAATATTACAGTTATTCTGCAGCCACTAATGCCAGTGTCACCCATATTGAAACCAAACTCACTGATGTTATAGGAGGCTCACAACAAGCTTGTGGTTGCTCATAAAGAGCTTGTAGAGGAAGTGTAAAAGTAGATGTCTGAACAGAGACAACAACAAAAGGATAAAAATTAAAACAATTATGTTGTTTTTGGTCAACAATTAGCTTTATTTCAATACTCCATGAGGAGAATGAGTCACACAGGTGCTTGGCGTGTTTTGGTTGCTCTTAGATTTGCCTGATGAAGCAGGATTGCACATGCAAAATATGTTGCATAGTAGAGTATTCAAATAAAGCTAATGGTTGAACAAAATCAACAGAATAGAATCTACTTTTGAGGAGGCAAGTCCACCACTACCTACCTTTTAATTTTTTTTGTAGCAATTTTATCCTTTTGTTGGCACCTCTGTTCAAACATACAGTCCAGTTTACTCTTTGTGGAGGGGTGGCCCTCTTCTTTTTCGGTCTACAGAGAGCGACTTCTTAACCAGAGTGGGGTTAGGTTTAAAGAGAGCCCGAGATGGGGACATACATTTTTCTTTTCTTTTTTTAACTATGCTACCTCCGCCACTCCTGTAGCCCGCAAATCTGTACTTTCATTTTCATGACCGCTTGATTCACAATGCCGGAAGGAGAGCGAGATGCTTTCTCAGTGTGCAGGGAGGCCTGCAAGAACGCCCCCAGGGAGTCTCTCTCCTCCTTTACCCTTGAGATTATTCGGGGGGTTATAGTGAGTCGGTGGGGGGGGTAGATACAGAGGCATGTCATGAGGCAGGGAACATGCATCCGTGTCCCATCTGCCCCTCTCCTCCTTCCCTGCCACACTGCATCGGTTTCTCTTTAATCTCCGCATCTGCTCCATCAGTGGTTGCCTGAGTGGTAGCCTGAGTTGTGTATTAAATGTATTCACTAAAAATGTTGACTATTTACTTCTTACAAACTACTCTATTGGGGGGCTCTTGGCTTCCCTTTTTGTGTCTTGTAGAGGAAGTGAAATGGTTATAAAGGATAAAATAACTGACGCAGAGGACAGGAACAAATTAAACAATGTTAAAATCAGAGACCTCCCTGAATCTATATCTAACGAAGGCCTCAAACTTTATGTTCTCAACATGATTAAAGTGGTCCTACCCCTACCTAACTTGTCATTGATTGGGCACACCCTCTGCTGATAAAATCCCCAGCGATGCCATTACTTTTTTGCATTCTTTCATGTTAAGGAAGCTTTCAAGTCAGCCACACAGAAAGGCCAAAAAAACTCTGGTCCATACTAAGTACAATATCTATATGCAAATATATCTCAAGCTACCCTTCAAGTTCTATGCTCATCATAGATTCCAAAAACGTTTGCCCTGGGAGCAAAACAACTATCCTATTGCTGGGGCTTCGGCTTCCCAATGAAGCTTTTAAATAATGTAGAACAGCGAGGAGAACGCCAGCGCATACCACTAAGCACTTGTCTTGGATGCAGGGCATGCATTTTTCAGTCTGGCAGAGGCGGTGTATGCCTGTGCGATTAACCATTCAATTGCAGCATGTGTTTAGGGATGCGCAGCCTTTCCCCCCCCCCCACTTTCTTAACTTTTAAATTATGTGCATAGATTTATTTATTTTTATTTATTTATTGTATTTGTAAAGCGCCAACATATTACGCAGCGCTGGACAGTTTAGGTTACAGACAATATTTAGGGTGACATACAGCAATACAGGAAAACAAGAAAAAACAGATCACGCAGCACAAGGTAACGCTTAATCAGTCACTGGATGGGAGCATGGAGATTAGGCAAGTTAGGTTCACTCAACTGCACAGTATGGGTGCACAGTAATGGAGGTGCTTGATCAGGTAGGACACAAAAGGAGGAGGACCCTGCCCGAAGGCTTACAATCTAGAGGGAGAGGTAGGGACACGAAAGGTAGGGGACCAGAGTTCAGCTGCGGATTTAGAGCACTTATGAGGGGTAGTAGGCCAGAGTGAAAAGGTGAGTTTTGAGGGCCTTCTTGAAGAAGATGTTGAAAGAGGGGGCTGCCCTAATAGGTGGAGGTAGGGAGTTCCATAGTGTTGGTGCAGCTCTTGAGAAGTCCTGGAGGCATGCATGGGACTGGGTGATGCAGGGGGCAGTCAGGCGAAGTTCATTGGAGGAGCGGCTAGGTGTGTACCTCTGAGTGATCTCAGAAATGTAGGTTGGACAGGTTTTGTGGACAGATTTGTAAGTCAGGCACAGTTTCTGGAAACTGATTCTGGACTGGATAGGAAGCAAGTGGAGGGATTCAGAGGGGAGCCGCCGTGGTAGAGCGATAGGAGGAGTGGATAATTTTGGCTGCCGCATTCACGATGGACTGCAGCGGGGCAATTTGGGTCATAGGGAGACCAGACAGAAGGGCATTGCAGTAGTCAAGGCGGAAAATTATGAGGGCATGGATGAGGAGTTTGGTGGTGGCAGAGGTTAGGAAAGGGTGGATCTTGCAGATGTTACGGAGATGGAAGTTACAGGACTTTGTGAGGTTTTGGATATAGGGAGTGAAGGCGAGTGCGGAGTCCAGGGTGACACCCAGACAGCGAGCTTGAGAGGTAGGGCGAATGGTAGTGCGGTTAACAGTGACATGCACAGGGAGGTTTAGGCATGGCCGGGGTGAGAAGATCATAAATTCCGTTTTGTCTAGATTTAGTTTCAGGAACCTAGCGGACATCCAGGAGGAGATGGCTGATAGGCAGGAGGAGACCTTGTCCATAGTAGTGGTGGATAGGTCAGGGGTGTGGAGGTAGATCTGGGTGTCATCTGCATACAGATGATAGTTAAAACCCATGGAGGAGATAACCTTGCCAATGGGGGATGTGTATAGGGAGAACAGTAGGGGGCCAAGGACCGAGCCTTGGGGGACTCCCGCCGAGAGGTGGTTAGGGGTGGATGAGGACTCATTGAAGGAGGTTGTGAAGGAGCGGTTGGAGAGGTAGGATGAAAACCAGGTCAGGGCAAGGTTGTGAATGCCCATGGACTGGAGGGACTGGAGGAGTAGGGGATGGTCTACTGTGTCAAAAGCTGCTGAAAGGTCAAGGAGGAGGAAAATGGAGTATTTACCATCAGCTTTAGCTAAGGCAAGGTCATTGACCACTTTGGTGAGAGCTGTTTCGGTTGAGTGGGCAGGCCGAAATCCAGATTGCAGTGGGTCTAGCAGTGAGTTGGCATTGAGGTACTGGGTCAGGCGTTTGTGAACAAGACGCTCAAGGAGTTTTAAGGACAAAGGGGAGGAGGGAGATAGGGCGGTAGTTGGAGGGCAGTGAGGGATCGAGGGAGGGTTTCTTGAGCAGGGGTAGTACAGTGGCTTGTTTGAAGTCTGAGGGGAAGGTGTCTGTGGATAGGGAGAGGTTAAACAGGGTAGTGAGGACTGGGGCCAAATCCATGAAGTGAGCTGGAGTAAATCAGAAGGAATGGGGTCAGGGGGGAGGTAGTGGTATGGGAAGTCTGCAGTAGGTGATTGACTTCCTCAATGGTAGTAGAAGTGAAGGAGGTGAGGAGAGGATAGGGTGGAGGAGAAGCTGGATGGAAGGTGAAGATTTAATATTTCCTGACGGATGGAGACAATTTTGTTGGTGAAGTGGGTGGATAAATCTGTGGCAGAGAGGGAGGGAACTGAGGGTGGGTTTAAGCAGGGAGTAGAAAGTGGCAAAAAGACGCCACGTGTTGGAAGCTTGTGCTCCGATGAGCTTGGTAATGTATTCCTGCTTCGCATCAGCAAGGGCAGTGTGGAACTGCAGCAGGTTAGTCTTGTACTGTAGGAAATTCTAGTTAAGTCGAGTTTTCCTCCATTTCCGTTCAGTGCCGAGTGTTACCCTCCGGAGGTTGCGACTATGGGTAGTGCGACAGGGCTGGGGGCTTGGGGGGTGCCTTCCGTGAGGAGGTTAAAGGTGAGAAGGTGATGGTCTGAGAGTGGGAAGGGTGCGATGTCAAGGTCTGTAATTGTGGTGGATTTAGTGAATATAAGGTTCGAGAGTGTGACCTTGGTTATGGTGAGTAGCCGGGTCGTGACAGAGTTGCTGGCTTCATCGATGGGAATATTGAAATCTCCGAGGATGATGGTGGGGAGGTCAGAGGAGAGGATGTGTGGGAGCCAGGAGGCAAGGTTGTCGAGAAATTGTGGCGTGGATCCCGGAGGGTGGTATAAAACCGTGACAATGGCTAGGAGGGGATTGTAGAGGCGGATAGTGTGGGCCTCGAATGATGTGAATTGTACAGAGGTAGGTGGAGTGAGGACACGGAAGGTGCAGGTCCTTCCGGCTTGAAGGAGGAAGGGACGGCAGTGAGGCTTGGACACGACTAATAGGATGCATGGACTGCTTTGGAGCGCAGGGAGGACGCAAATTTATGGGTAAATAACCCTTTCACCCCCCGCGCTCAGCTGCTAAAATGAAACCTCAGTTGAATCACGAGTAATCAATCGGGATTACTCGTGATTGAGGTCGGAAAGCATCCCTGGATTACAGAGATAATTTTCGGATCAGAGTGATCATGTGTTCTCCCCTTTAACTGGCCCTCTCCTAGCCCACTGCTTCAGGTTGGTTTTTAATTATTCGTTTATATGTTTGATCTTATTCTGTTTTTTTCATCCTTGCTTGACTCAGTTGGAAGCTTTCAGTGCACCTTTATTATTTTTCATGATTAATATGCAGAGATACTGCATGATCGAACCGATTTACGTTTAAACCAAAGCTACAGATCAGTTTTCTTGCTGCATTATGAAACAAATTCTGCTCCCTAAATCAGGAGGTGTCCACACTGCGGTGGATCTAGCACTTGCAAAGAACCTTCAAAAATAAATAAATAAATAAATCTTGGAGCCACCCACTATTTACAATCCACTGCCTTGTCTTCCCTCTGCACCTCCTGCCTCCTAGCTTACTCACCACCCTCTGTACTAGGTTCCAGCCAGGTAGTCTAGATTGCACACTGCCACTGCAGACTGCACCATCTTTGCCTAGATTTGCATTTGCTCCAGTCAGCTCCACACTTCAGTCAGAAACATCTGATTTGCATGCATGTTCAGGGTCTATGGCTAAATGTATTAGAAACAGAGAATCAGCAGGACAGCCGGGCAATGTGCATTGTTTAAAAGGAAATAAATGTCAGCCTCCATATCCCTCTCATCTCAGGTGTGCTTTCAAGTATAAAAGACAAAGCCTGTCATGTCATACTCTGTCTTGATGCAGGATTGGGGTTAAGTTTTGCTTTTGTTCAGTAACCTGTATAATGCAGATGTTACATGTATGAATCAAGAAATATTTCTGGGCCTTAGGGAAGGTTGCCATAGACTGTATTGGTAAATATATGCAATGTGTAACAACACCCAATTTAGTTATGGCCACACCCACTTTTAGCTGCCTGTCAGGGGCCTGCATTTAGTATTTTGCACAGGGGCCCGCTTCTGGCTGTGTCTGCCACTGAATGGGAGTCTCCATGCCGGGTTCCCACCAAACTAGGCCATACTCCCATTATTTACCGCCTTTGGTGCTGCACCCTTTGAGGTAGGCCTGTAATGATTTTTTCTGGTTGCCACTCTGGTAGATCAACATGAGGCAATTGAAGAACCCTGAGAAGGTCTGGAAGGTCCGCCGGAGTCTTCAGGGAGTATTATCTGTCTCCCTTCATGATGAGGACATGAAAGGGGAAATCCCATCTGTATTTCAGGCCATGTTCCGTGAGAAGTTTCAGCAGGGGTTGCAATGCTGGTCTTTGCGCTAGAGTGCTGGGCGCCAGATCCTGGAACAGCAACAGCTTATGGCCCTCAAATTCGATGGCTTCCATTTTCTGTGCTGCCTGCATAATCGCCTCTTTCACACTGTAATGATGAAGCTTATAGATGTCACGTGGCGACTCCTCCGCTTGCGGTCTAGGTCTCAACGTCCTAGGAGCTCTATCCAGCTATAGAACGTTGTCCTCCGGTTTCTTAAGTATACCATTAAAATGGCTATCGGTGTCTCCTCTAGCTGTTGTGCCTCAAT
The DNA here is from genome assembly GCF_040937935.1 of Hyperolius riggenbachi. Classification (NCBI taxonomy): domain Eukaryota; kingdom Metazoa; phylum Chordata; class Amphibia; order Anura; family Hyperoliidae; genus Hyperolius; species Hyperolius riggenbachi. Next base: position 114,617,567 of record NC_090657.1, on the reverse strand, counting down.
GTCTTCCAGTAGGCCCTTCAGACGGCTATTACACCTGCGGCTACACTTTTGCATGTCCTCTAGGTTGGAATAAAGCATTGAATTCACGTTAAGTGTACTTCCTTCAGCCGCTTGGTGTCTGCTTTCATTGCATCTGTGTCATCCTTCAGGGCCCACAGTCTTCCACTGTGTAACTCCACTTACTCTCTCACTACCTGTAATTCCACCCTGGATGTCGTGGTGATGCAGTCTGCTAATTCGGTGAGGTCATCTTTCATCAGTAAGTGGTGTAAGAAGTCTTTTATCATTAAAGTGAATGTTTACCGTTTAAAAAAAAAAAAAAAAAAAGTCAGATACTCACCTAAGGAGAGGGAAGGCTCGGTCCTTATGAGCCTTCCCTCTCCTCTCCCGGTGCCCGGTCCCGCGCAGGGACCGGGCATCGGTCAAATACTGCCACTTCCGCAGCCGAAGTAATGTTTCGGAAGCACTCGGGCTCCCGAGGACGAGGCTGCTCCACAGTACGCATGCGCGAGCGCCCTCTATGACGCACTTGCGTGTACGTAGTATGGAGCGGCCCGTCTTCGGAAGCCCGAGTGCTCCCAAAGACCTCCAAAGTCCCTGAGACGGCGGACGCGAACGGGGGAGCCAGCGCACCACCGAGGGCACCGGGAGAGGAGAGGGAAGGCTCATTAGGACCGAGCCTTCCCTCTCCTTAGGTGAGTATCTGACTTTTTTATTTTTCTAGCGGTACCCATTGGCTTTAAGGAACTTTGTTAGCCTCCACACAGTCAGATTCTTTTGCAGCCTGTCCTGGACTCTAAGGCCTCAATTCATGGAGCATTATCAAACGTTTATCAAACACTTTATCAAACGTTTGATAATTTACCTCATGGGTAAAATCTCATTTTAAATTCACTAAGGTGTTATATATTTATCGAATGTTTTACCGATAAAACCGTTCAACAAATATATCACACCTTAGTGAATTCAAAATTAGATTTTACCCATGAGGTAAATTATCAAACGTTTGATAAAGTGTTTGATAATGCTCCGTGAATTGAGGCCTGTGTGGCGTCAGCCATCTTGAGTGGCATCTGTGTGGCTTCGTTCCTTTTCAGGAACTTAGTAACCTGTTGCTGCCCCGTCAAGGTTCTTGATTGTGGTGATCTGGCTCTGGATCCTTTCTTAGTCCGACCAGACATATTTATTTGGGCAAAGTAAGTTTTCATAGAACAGCCTTGAGCTGCGACTAGGGAGAGGTGGAGAGAGAGCTCTTCAAACTTGCGTCCATACGAGTCCACGGCTAGCTCCGCCTCCTCGATACAGTTAAACTTTTAAACAGACTTGTACAAGCAGAGGACGTAGCACTAGCGTTTAAAGACTTGAAAAAAAGAGAGAGGCAGGCGAAAAGACTTTACAAGGCTTGAACCAATTCACCCTACAAGAGATTAAAAAAATCCTTCCCGACTCCAAAGAGCGATCAGATAATATCCACGAATAAACAATATCGGGAATTAGCTAGTCATTATAGCTATGGATGTCTTTCAATGTAAGGAAATCATCTAAGTCCCCTTAAATGCAGATATAGAATTTGCCATAACTACTTCCTGTGGTAATACATTCCACAGTTTAATTCCTTACTGTAAAGAACCCTTTCCAAAATAAATGGCCAAAACTTTTTTTCCCTAGTCCTTTGCACAAGCCTAGGGACAAAAAGCTCATCTGCCAAACTTTCATATTGTCCTCTGATGTATATTTACATATTAATTAGGTCTCCTCCAAGTTGTCTTTTCTACAAACTAAATAAGCCAAGTTTATCAAACCCTCCTGGGAAGTGAGATCTTCTATCCCTCAAACCAATCTTGTTGCTCTGAAAATGCAATATCCCTCTTGATATATGTGGCCCAGAACTGAATTCCATTTCCAAATGTGGTCTTACAAGTGAGCTAAACAGAGGCATTCCTGAGTTTTCAATTCCCTCACCTATTACCTATTTTTGCAATGCGGCTAAATATTTCTATGTGCGGTTTTTTTTTTAGGAGCTTGTGTTTTTACAATAGAAATATTTGATTGATTCTAGTAGTTAAATAAAATGACAAGAAAAAAAAAAACAAAAAAAAAGCAAATACATTTCTGTGCGTTTTTCATGCGTTCCTATACTTAACAGGCATGAGTTTGTGTTTTTAAAAAAATCGGAACGAAGCAGTGGAAAAGGCTTCCCAAGATTATTTTAAACAGGCTGTACATGTGAATCAGCAAACGCATGCGTTTTGCCAAAATAGCAGCTAATGAAGAAAAAAAAAAAAAATTAATCCACCCCGTGGTCCACACAATGCACCCCTTGGTCTACACAATGCGCCCCAGGCCGCGTAAACATTGCCCAGGCATGCTTTAGACAGATAAAACCAAGATCAACCTCTACCATAATGATGGCAAGAAAAAAGTATGGAGAAGGTGTGGAAATCCTCATTATCCAAAGTCTCCGTCTGTTTCTCATAGCACTTCAGTGACAAAAATAAAGCTGGATGCGCCTGCATACAGATGGGGTGTGCATAAAGGACATCAGCTCAGAAATCTCACAACGAGACCTGGACTCAGGCTTTGTATGTATCTACTAGCAGCTAACTGTTAACGTGGCCTGGCAACACAGTGGCGTAGTGTTTAGCGCTCTCACCTTGCAGCGCTGGGGCCCAGGTTTGAATCCCAGCCAGGTTAACATCTGCGAGGAGTTTGAGGAAAAAGAGGAAAAGACGGACCGGCACAAGATGGCTGACCGGGCTGAGGGTAAGGCTGCATTTCCAATTGTGCGGTGCGAATCGACACGGTAAAAATTTGCATGCGGATGCGAATTTCGCATGCGGGTCTACGCGAATTTTCATGCGAATTCGCATGAAAAATTTGCATTGATGACGATGTATGCGAATTTAAAGGGACTCTGAGCTCTACTTAAAAAGTAAAATAGTACACACCGGGGGCTTCCTTTAGTCCAGCGCTGGTCGGGAGGTCCCACGACGGCGTCCTGGCTCCTCTCCTAGGCCCCGCTCCGGAATGGCTGGACGGCGGCAGCCCGGGCGACACTCGGCTGAGTGTCGGGCTGCTCCTTCCGCGTATGACGCGGCTGACGTCACACGCCGGCCGGCGTGGCAGTACGGCGCATGCGCGATTAAAGCGCGCATGAGCAGTACTGCCACGCCGGCCGCCGTGATGACGCGAGGCGGCCGGCGTGTGACGTCATTCGTGACGTATAGGGAAGGAGAAGCCCCGACACTCGCCAGTGTCGCCCGGGGGCCCGGCCTGTCCGCGCTATGCCAGTCCCTGAGGCGCCAGGTGCTATCTGGACATACTGCTGTTGTGTGCTCCTTCTTGTAATTGCCTGATGAAGCGGGTTTGACCTGCGAAACGCGTTGCAACCTTATTTGGAGTATACCAATAAATGTCCCTTTTGTGAATACACAGTTGTTGTGTCTGCTTGTGGGAGGTGAGTCCACCACTGCCTCCTAAGCAATAATTTTAAAACTTTTAAATATTGTTTTTATCCTTTTGGCGCCTCTGTTCTCTACCATAATACTGGATGAAATGCTTCTTTCGGCTGTCTCCAAACGCACACTCGGCTGGAGGTCGGAAATAAGGTAAACAATGATTTGTCAGAGAAAAATCAGATTTTTCCACTGCTCGAGGGACCAATTCTGGTGGTTTCTACACCACTCTACACACTTTGAAACATTTATCTTTGAGAGCAGAGGTTTTCTAATTGCAGTTCTTCCGTGGAATCCAGATTTGTACAGCTCCTGACAAACAGTTTTTGTGGAAACTGCGTTCTGTAGGTGTTCATTCAGCTCTGCAGTGATTTTAGGAGCCGTGGTCTTGCAAGCTTTTCTAACAATTCGAGTCTCTTTCGGCCACAACTGTGCTTTGCTGAGGATGTCTTTCCTTCTCTTTCAAAGGCAGTCATTACTTTTGAGACAGTACCTCCCGAAATGCCAAGCATTCGGGTAGTTCCTGTTACAATAGTGCCTGCCATACGAGCACCAACAATTTGGCCTCTTTGAAAGTTAGAGATCTGCCATTTTTATAAATTATAACCAACTTTTGTTTAAAGAGACACTTAAGTCAGAAAAAAAAATGTTTTACTCACCTGGGGCTTCTACCAGCCCCCTGCAGCAGTCCTTGTGCCCTCGCAGCCACTCACTAATCCTCTGGTCCCCCGCGGCCAGCTAGTTTAGTTTTTGCAGACAGGCCCGTCAGGACTGGCCACGCGTAGCTTTTTCCGCATTCCCGACTGCAATTAGCGCTATTGCGGGCCGCAACGCGTACAAAAATACGCATTACGAACGTATCGATATGCGGCAAGGTTCACTTTAAATATCTGTAAAAACAATTATTTTAATTAAGCATATCAAATAACAAAAATAACAAAAAAAATTGTCACGTTTTGATTGCTTAAAACATGTTCAAATATTACGTTGCCAAAATGTTAGGGGTTTCCATTATTTTGTCCAACCCCTGTATGTTCTCCCCGTGTCTGCGTGCGGTTTCTCCGGGCACTCCGGTTTCCTCCCACATCCCAAAAACGTACAGATAAGTTAATTGGCTTCCCCCTAAATTGGCCCTAGACTATGTTAAATGCACTACACAGTACATACCTAGACATATGACTATGGTACGGACTAGATTGTGAGTCCCTTTGAGGGACAGTTAGTGACAAGACAATATACTCCGTACAGTGCTGCGTAATATATCAGCGCAATATAAATACATCAATAAATAAACTCTTGCACAGGACAGAGGGAAAATAGCAAAATGCATCCTGTATATAATTTAGAGAGTAAAGTCTGTCTAATACCCCCTCATCTGTGTTTATTCAGTGTAATTTGATCTCTCAGCTGTGTCAGCTGGCTGCCACAGCAGAGCAACTAATTCAAAAAACACAGGATGTTAACCCTATGTCTGCTTAATGCTTCTGCTTCCATCCTTTTTTTTTCCCCACCAATTAAGCTTTCTTTTGGGTGGTACATTTTGCGAATAATTATTTTATTCTAAATACATTTTAAACGAGAATAAAAAAAATAAAAAATAAAAAATTAATATCTTTGTTTCTCAGTTTTTTTTTTGGCAATTATTGTTTTAAAATAAAAAGGTGCTACTGTGTATAAAACCCACACATTTCATTTGCCCATATGTCCTGGGTATTACAACATTTAGCCACCTGAGCGGTATGGACGAGCTCAGCTATCAGAGCGGTGCTGGGGGACTTGGGGCACATGTGTAGCTAGCCTAGTGCTAGCTACACTATTTAAAACAAATTTGTAACAAAAATTTCCCTCCCGCGGCCACATAAATTGAACGCCAGGGAGGTTAAAAGATGTCCCTAGTACAATGTATAGCGATAAAATTTTATTAAGAAATAAAGATGTGTTCCTTCAGTTTTGTGCCGTCACTAATTACAAGCCTTTATTTGCAAAAAATAGCAGTAATATACCCTCATGGCATACATATTAGAAGTTGAGTCCCTAAGGTAACCATTTTAAGGGTTAATGAATGGGTTATTTTATTTATATTTGTCATTTACTATTTTGCCACTAGATATCCCCCCACCTTATATTCCTGTGTACTGTGAACAGTACACAGGAATTGCTTAGTGTGTGGTTGTAAAGTTTGTCAATGACCACCGGCATCTCATTGATTCTGGTGATTATTGATCCCAGGCACTTTGATCAGTGAACATGTGTTCCCATTCACTGATCAGTCTACTAACAGGCAGCGACATGAACTAGCACAAGAGTGCAGGCAGCGACGAGGTATGTATCTCTAAACCCCTGGAGCCAATAATGAAGTCTTCGGGGGCATAGCCATATTATAAACTGTGCGCTCTAGCAATGGCATGCAATCGCTACAGACGCACAGGTTAGCGATAATGGTACTCTACATGCCCAACTACTGATGAAATAAGGCATGTATGGTATAGTTTTAACTGGGATGAGCCAAGTAATGCATTTTGAGGTGTTTTACAATTGCGGCACCAGTCATGTAAAAATAAAAAGGGGAGGAACCTGAAAAAAAATGCCTAATTTCTGCATTTATGCCTAATATTCTTTGATTAAGTGACTGAAATATGAAAAAAAAATTACTTAAAGAAAGCCTAGTTTGTCCTGAAAAAAACCCAAACAATGTATTTATCAGTTTGGTGGCATAGGTAATACAAAGTTATTGCTTTATCAATAGTGACACAGCTGATATGCCAAATTTTTAGGAACCTCAAGGGGTAAAAACCCCAGAACCTGAAGTGGTTAAAGCTGAAGGTCTGCACTTCAACTGCATCTGAGTTATTTCCTTTAAAAATTCATTGTTGCAATGTACAGAACCAAGGTTACAGTAGAAACAAATTGTCTCTGTCCAAATATTTATAGACCTAACTTTTTGTTTACTTTTATATATGGGAAAAATGATACCACTGATGATCCTAATGCTCACCTACGAAGTACTCTACAGACTTGCTCTTCCATACTTAAAGAGTACCTCCAGCATAAAAGACAGAGCCTGTCATGTCAGGCTGTGTCTTAAAGGGAACCAGAGAGGTTGGGGGGAAGCTTTAATACATACCTGGGGCTTCCTCCAGCCCCATACGCACGGATCGCTCCCACGCCGCCGTCCTCTGCTGCCTGGATCCGCCGCCACCGGGTCCCGTCATTGCCGCTAGTCGGCCAGTCGGCCGGCGGACGCGGCCGATTCGCCGCATCACACGGAGCTCCTTCTATACAAGTACGCATGAGGCAGCCTGCTGTGCAGCCGCATGCGTACATGTATGGAGGGAGCCCCTGTGATGCGGACAATTGTCCGCGTCCGCCGGAAGTGACGGGCCCGGTAACGGCGGTTCCAGGAAGCGGAGGATGGCGGCGTGGGAGCGATCCAGGCTTATGGGGCTGGAAGAAGCCCCAGGTATGTATAAAAGATTGTTCTTTTTTTTTCAGCCCGTTCCTCTCTGGTTCCCTTTAATGATGCATGATTGGGGGTACAGGGTTAATTACTTATCTGATCAGCCGTAATTCATTCAGTCAGGTGTGCGTTCCACCCTCTTCCATAAATGCATCCGTGCTGGGTGCTTTTCAATCTTTTGCTAAGGCTCTGATCACCCCCCTCTGTGTTGTCGCGGACGACCCCTAGCTCGGCAGCCGCAGACTAATAATTGGCTGCCAAACCAGGGGCAGGCCATGGCAATGCAGGCAGAGGTTTTCGAAGAACTTAAGAAACATGGCCGCAACTGCATTGCTGAGAAGGAGGGTGGATAGTGCCAATGAATCCTGCATCATTAAGACAGAGCCCGACAGGACAGAGCAAGCCTATTTCACCTTACCTGTTATTACTGCTGTGTAAAAAACTTTCAACAAATATTCTCTACCTTTGACATATGATGCATTGCTAATGCTAACCCGTTCAATTTTATCTGTAACGTAATCAATCGATTTTGGCCAGAAATTGATTGTTCAGGAATAATTGCAGCAGTTTTGAGCTCATGGTTGAATCGGTCAGATAACGATAGTAAATATCGACAAGTGTATGGACACCTTAAAGAGAATCTGTATTGTTAAAATCGCACAAAAGTAAACATACCAGTGTGTTAGGGGACATCTCCTATTACCCTCTGTCACAATTTCGCCGCTCCTCGCCGCATTAAAAGTGGTTAAAAACAGTTTTAAAAAGTTTGTTTATAAACAAACAAAATGGCCACCAAAACAGGAAGTAGGTTTGATGTATAGTATGTCCACACATAGAAAATACATTCATACACAAGCAGGCTGTATACACACTTCCTTTTGAATCTCAAGAGATCATTTGTGTGTTTATTTCCCCCTGCAGCTATCTTCCACTGAAGTGTTAGGCTGTTTCTTCCTGCAGAGTGCAGACAGCTCTGCCTGTATGCAATTCCTCAGTATGTGAAAGCCCAGCCAGCTCAGAGGAGGATTTATCCAGCTTGTAAAAGATAAGAGAGAAGCTGTCCTAATCTAAATACACAGGCAGTGTGCAGAGAGGGGCCTGGAGGGGGGAGATGCATCACAGAACCACAACACTGAAGAACTTGGCAGCCTTCCAGACACAGGCTGACAAGTCTGACAAGAGAGAGATAAGTTGATTTATTACAGAGATGGTGATAGTAGAACGTGCTGCAGTAAGCCAGAACACATTAGAATAGCTTTTGGAACTTGTAGGATGATAAAAAACAGGATGCAATTTTTGTTACGGAGTCTCTTTAAAGTGGACATGAACTCTTGCACAGGACAAGGAAAACAGAGTGTGTTTTTAGAAAAGCACTGTGTGTTTTTAGAAAGAAGAGCTTGTCTAATTCCTCTTCAAGTTATCACAAGTGTAATTTGATCTCAGCTACGTCAGCACAGAAATTAGGCAGTCCTTGGCAGACACAGCTAATATTTAAACACAGGATGTTAACCATTTTTCTGCTTACATGAAAACAAGAAGTTCTGTGAGCTGCAACAAAGAAATGTTTCTTTAACAGGTACTGTTGCTTATCTTTTAGAGCAGAGAGGACGTTCTGAGTTCAGGTCTGCTTTAATGAGAATACTAAGCGTAAATAGGGTAATATTCTTTAGCAAGAATACTGGTATATTCTAAAAAAACATTTACAAGTAGTGTCAGCAGGCAAAATTAGTTCTTCAATAAAAAGCAGAGCTCAATTATTTTGTAGAGTCACGGAGTATGTTAGTGCTTTATAAATCATATTTATAAAAAAGTACCACACTGAAACTCTCAAGTGCATTAAAATATATCTTACCTTGCTCGAGATCATGTTGATCATACCAAGGCTCGTCTTCTTCACTTTGAAACTCTTCCATTCTTCCAGCTCCAAGCATCCAGCCTGCCAAATAAACCAAAGACTTCTATTTACACCGTACCACAGATGTTGATTCGCCAAACTGGTATATTAGATTAAATTCAAAACCGACAATTGCTTAGAGCACAGAAAATAATTATTTAGTCAGAAAATTACAGGGCTGTGGAGTCTGAGTTGGAGGTTTCATAAACTGAGGAGTCCGAGTCAGATGATTTTTGTACCGACTCCACAGCCCTGGAAAATTATAACGCTGACCTTTCTCTAATGAATATCAGTTGATCACCAGTCAGTTTATCGGGGGTGGGGCAGATGGGTTTGATTGGGCTGGAGCACCCCCAATCTACTCCATAGCACCGGCAAAGCACCCCACAAAATATACCGCTAAAAACAGCTGGGACACAGCCAGTCCTGTTAAAGTATTGTGGATGGCCGCACAGCTTTGTTTTACAGTCACAATAAGGCAGGTTTGTAGGAGCGCACAAATGGCCTCCTGCCCTTCTCACTGACCGCCCGCTGCAGCACATCTGCCCCTCAGCGTCCCCTGACTCCAGAGCGCGAGGTAGTTCCACTCCCCCTATGCCTCCACTGGGGTTGAGTGCAGGAAAACAATTAAGTTGCTACACATGATTTAATTGAATAACCCCCCCCCCCCCCCCAAAAAAAAAAACATTATGGCCACTAGTGGAAAGTCCAAATTCTTTCTTCCACCTCTCTCCTTGTGGCCGCCTCCTATGCTCCCCTACCACGGTCATCTCCCTCCCAGTAGACTTGCAGTTGCAGTGGTAGTGCAAGGTTCACTCCTGCCACTGAATTTCCACATCTGCATTCACACTTCTGAATCAGGGGCTACTCTAGTTACAGTGAGGGAAAGTAGTATTTAATCCTCTGCCGAATTTGCTCATTTGCCCTATGACCAATAAATGACCATTCTATAATTTATTGTAGCTGTGAGAGACAGTATAGAAACAAAAGAAACCTCAAAAACCCAGCGCCCAAAGTCAGAGCTTGCTGTGCATTGTAACGAGTGAAATAAGTATTTGATCTCCAACCAGCTAGCAAACTTTCAGGCTCCCAGGTGTCTTCACTGTAGGCAACAAACTGAGATTAGGAAAACCCTCTGTAAGGGCTTGATCACACTAGGAGCACTTTGAGATTTTTTTAAGCTGGCGATTTTAAAAAAGTGCTTGAGCAATGCATTTTAATGTGAGTGTTCTTGCATGAGCGATAAGCTTTTTCCAATTGCAAACGCGTGTCCTGCACCATTTTTAGAGCGTTTGTGCTTCAATGAGGATGAAAAGGTATAGGAAACATCGCTAAGCACTTGAAAAAAGTGCTTGGACAATCGATTTTGTGAGCGCTTTTCATCACAAAATACATCAAACAGATTCAGTTCCAGGTTAAAGAGTTCACTTCCCGATGAAAGAAAGAAAGAAAGAAAGAAAGAAAGAAAGAAAGAAAGAACCTACACTCGGGGTAGCCATCGCAGAGGATTTCTCTGCCCTGGGAGGGATTTTTTGAATTGAATTTGCTTTAGCCTTTGTAGCTAGCACTTCGCCAGCTACCATTGTCACCCAAGTCCCTCCGCTCCTTTTTGATTGCCCCCGATCGCTGCCGTTAAACGTACCCCCCCCCCCCCTGGATCTCACGATGGCGCAGCCTCTCCAGTCAGCTCCAGGCTTTGTTATGGGGAGGATCGGGATTTCGCATGACGTCAGACATGTCCGATCGTCGCCATATCGACGACTGAAGCTCAATGGGGAGGCTGCGGCTCTCGCGGGATCGCGACCAGGTAACGTTTAGCGGCGGCGATCGGGGATCAGAAGGGTGCGGGGGACTTGGGGGACAATGGTAGCTAGCCTAGTGCTAGCTACAAAGGCTAAAGTAAATTTGATTCAAAAAATCCCTCCCGCGGACGCAGCCTCAGAAACTGCGTACCACCAGGGAGGTTAAGCTCAAAATGGCCCTATATTGTAAGCCTTCTTCCTTTTTGAAATTATGAATTGCACATTTATTCTGATACTAGCTACACGTTTTTCAGCTTACAATTTTGCAAGTCTAAGTAACAATTTCTTTAATGCAGATGCAGTCCCTTCTGCTTTGGGGATAGATAGACAGAGCAATAGTCACTAATCTTTTTCAAAGAATACATACCTGGGGCTTCCTCCAGCCTCTTTGAGCCTGATTGCTCTCACGGCATCCTCTTCTCCCTCTCCATTTGCCCGCAACTGGCACCGGAAATTCCGTCAGTCGTGGCCAGTCGGCGTATGCGCAGTCCCAGTCAGGCCACTCCCGTCTTGCTCCCGTTGCCGGGAGCATTCTCTGCCAGCGCAGTAATACAGCACACATGCAAAACGCACCAGGCGACATGAATGCAGTAGTGCATTCGGTCAGGCATGCGCAGTTGGACCCAGACAAAAGGACTTTCCGGGGCCAATTGCGGGCGAACAGAGAGGGAGAATAGAACGCCATGGGGTCGATCAGGTCGGAGGGGGCTGGAGGAAGCCCAAGGTATGTATATTTTATTGCTAATCCCCCCCATCTCAGGGTGTCATTGCCCTGTAATATACTATCTCAGTCCGCTAGACTTAGTGGGCCCATTCCAATAAACTTTTTCTCCTAAGTTTCTCCTAGATGATATTTTCACATTCTAAATACAATGCCACCAGCCAGCAAGAAAATACTTTTTCAATTGCAAGTTTTAATTTTAAAACAGTAGACAAAAATTATCGCCTAGAAGAAAAAGTCAATAGGACAAGTCCAGTGAGGCTCTGAGCTTCTTAAAGGACAACTAGAGTGAGAAGAATATGGAGGCTGCCATATTTATTTCCTTTCAAACAATACTAGTTGCCTGGCAGCCCTGCTGATCTATCTGGCTGCAGTAGTGTTAGCATAACACCAGAAACAAGCACGTGGCTAATCTTGGCAGATCTGACAACAATGTCAGAAACTTTGATCTGCACATGCTTGTTCAGGGTCTATAGCTAAACATATTAGAGGAAGAGGATCAGGAGGATAACCAGGAAACTGGTATTGTTTAAAAGGCAATAGATTTGGCAGACTCTACATTCCTATCATTACAGTTATCCTTTAAAGGGGCCCAAACACCTAATGATTTTCCTGCCGATATACAGCAGATTCGATCACAGTGATCGAATCTGCTGTGAAATCGTCGCGCAAACGTTGACCGAACGATCGATTTCCGACCGAAATCAATCATTCCCGTCCCTGTCCGTGCGGAAGATTTCGCTCGATCGCCGGCGGGTCGGGAATGCGTGGATAGCAGCGTTCGAATGCCCGACGCAATACAGTGGCCATACATTACCTGTTCTGCCGGCTCATTCTCCGCTAGGCTCGGAGCACACACACACACACAACATTCTTTAGCAGACATAATTAAATGATAATTCGATGCCTTAATTATCACTTCGGGAGGCTTTCACAGGCATCCTGGCTAAATAGATAAGATCAACAGTTTCCCAAAACATAACATAAAACAGACTCTGGTGATGGGGGAGACATAATTCCCAAGTTCAAACGTGACTGGGATGACTACGGCGTATAAGACGACTGGCCGTATAAGACGACCCCCCAACTTTTCCAGTTAAAATATAGAGTTTGGGATATATTTGCCATATAAGACTACCCCTCTTCCAACGCACACCAAATTAAAATAAAAAAATCATATACTGGTGCTGTGTATGAACAGCTACTGCTGCTGTACTGTATGTGTTACCCAGTATATAGTCAATTGACTTGTTGTATTGGTCAACTCTCCTTAAGTAGACTGGTCTGCTCTCCTTGTCTACCTGTTTATCAGAGCGGTATGGAAGAATAGATTGCGCTCCCTCAGCAGGTATATCTGAGAGGCGGTAACAGGATAGGGCGTATCACCCGGCATCAATGACACCCGGCGTATAAGACGACCCCCAATTTTTCAGAAGATTTTCAAGGGTTAAAAAGTAGTCTTATACGCAGGAATATACAGTATATATATATATATATATATATATATATATATATATATATATATATAGATAGATAGATAGATAGATAGATAGATAGATAGATAGATAGATAGATAGATAGATAGATAGATAGATAGATACATACATACATACATACATACATACATACAGTGGGTTGCAAAAGTATTTGGCCCCCTTGAAGTTTTCCACATTTTGTCACATTACTGCCACAAACATGCATGAATTTTATTGGAATTCCACGTAAAAGACCAATACAAAGTGGTGTACATGTGAGAAGCGGATGGAAAATCATACATCATTCCAAACATTTTTTACAAATAAATAACTGCAAAGTGGGGTGTGCGTAATTATTCAGCCCCGAGTCAATACTTTGTAGAACCACCTTTTGCTGCAATTACAGCTGACAGTCATTTAGGGTATGCCTCTACCAGCTTTGCATATCTAGAGACTGAAATCCTTGCCCATTCTTCTTTGCAAAACAGCTCCAGCTCAGTCAGATTAAATGGACAGCGTTTGTGAACAGCAGTTTTCAGATCTTGCCACAGATTCTCGATTGGATTTAGATCCGGACTTTGACTGGGCCATTCTAACACATAGCTATGTTTTGCTTTAAAGAGAACCTGAGGTGTGTTTAAAGAATGTTATATGCATACAGAGGCTGGATCTGCCTATACAGCCCAGCCTCTGTTGCTATCCCAAACCCCACTAAGGTCCCCCTGCACTCTGCAATCCCTCATAAATCACAGCCATGCTGTGAGGCTGTGTTTACATCTGTAGTGTCAGTCTCAGCTGCTCACCCGCCTCCTGCATAGCTCCAGTCCCTGCCCCCATCCCTTCCCTCCAATCAGCAGGGAGGGAAGGGATGCAGGCGGGGACTGGAGTTCTGCAGGAGGCGGGGAGAGCAGCAGACTGACACTATTGAGATAAACACAGCCAGCTCTGACAAGCTGTTTGTCAGTAGCGTGGCTGTGATTTATGAGGGATTGCAGAGTGCAGGGGGACCTTAGGGGGGTTTGGGATAGCAACAGAGGCTGGGCTGTATAGGCAGATCCAGCATCTGTATGCAGATAATATTCTTCAAACCCACCTCGGGTTCTCTTTCCATTGTTGCCCTGGCTTTATGTTTAGGGTCATTGTCCTGCTGGAAGGTGAACCTCTGCCCCAATCTCAAGTCTTTTGCAGTCTCCAAGAAGTTTTCTTCCAAGTTTGCCCTGTATTTGCATCTTTCCATCAACTCTGACCAGCTTCCTTGTCCCTGCTGAAGAGATGCACCCCCTGAGCATGATGCTGCCACCACCATATTTGACAGTGGGGATAGTGTGTTCAGAGTGATGTGCAGTGTTAGTTTTCCGCCACACATAGCGTTTTGCATTTTGGCCAAAAAGTTCCATTTTGGTCTCATCTGACCAGAGCACCTTCTTGCACATGGTTGCTGTGTCCCCCACATTGCTTGTGGCAAACTGCAAACGGGACTTCTTATGCTTTCTGTTAACAATGCCTTTCTTCTTGCCACTCTTCCATAAAGGCCAGCTTTGTACAGTGCATGACTAATAGTTGTCCTATGGACAGAGTCTCCCACCTGAGCTGTAGATCTCTGCAGCTCGTCCAGAGTCACCATGGGCCTCTTGACTGCAATTCTGATCAGCGCTCTCCTTGTTCGGCCTGTGAGTTTAGGTGGACGGCCTTGTCTTGGTAGGTGTACAGTTGTGCCATACTCCTATTTCTGAATGATCGCTTGAACAGTGCTCCGTGGGATGTTCAAGGCTTTGGAAATCTTTTTGTAGCCTAAGCCTGCTTTAAATTTCTCAATAACTTGATCCCTGACCTGTCTTGTGTGTTCTTTGGACTTCACGGTGTTGTTGCTCCCAATATTCTCTTAGACAACCTCTGAGGCCCTCACAGAGCAGCTGTATTTGTACTGACATTAGATTACACACAGGTACACTCTATTTAGTCATTAGCACTGATTAGGCAATGTCTATGGGCAACTGACTGCACCCAGATCAAAGGGGGCCGAATAATTATGCACACGCCACTTTGCAGTTATTGATTTGTAAAAAATGTTTGGAATCATGTATGATTTTCGTTCCACTTGTCATGATTACACCACTTTGTGTTAATCTTTCATGTGGAATTCCAATAAAATTGATTCATGTTTGTGGCAGTAATATGACAAAATGTGGAAATCTTCAAGGGGGCCGAATACTTTTGCAACCCACTGTATGTATGTATGTATGTATGTATGTATATATATTTATTATGAGTTGAACGTCCTCACCACTCCACTGAGGCGCTACACCTGCTATTGCCGAAATTCTGGTGAGTTCTTTATGTTATTTTATTTGCACACTTTACCTTATATTTCTGTCCCCCTGTTCTTTTCTCAATGCTCTATTACCCACTACACTTGCTGACATATACCCTTTTTCATTACCAATACCACTCATTGCAAATCTGTGTAAAAAACACCCCATAGCCCATTACTATCACGAGCACCATAGCCTCTACCCCCTATTGTTTGCTTGTACACCCAACTTTTTATGTCATCTCCACGAAGCAATTTTACATATGGTATGCTTTATTATATGTAATATATTAATATGCATCTTTTAACTGCAGAATTCACTATAGCATAATGTACTGTCTCTTGTCTGTAGTTTTGTCCCCACGTTTATTGCCTGTTAAAGCGGGCTCAGCCTGCGAAACGCGTTGCACTTTTGGGGTACTATTTAATAAATGTGATTGCTACTTTTCAGACAGACAGTCTTTCGTGTCTGCTTTATGGAGGTACGTCAATAAATGGATTGCAATGGTGCCTCATAAATTGGTTAATGTACCCTAAACAATAAAGGGTGGGGCCGACCTAAATGTGACTACAAAAAAGTCATAAGGCCACCATAATTATACCAATATCAAAAATATTTATTGCAATTTAATAAAGTACAAAGCACAATCCCCCAGATATAAACTCTCAAAATAGAATTATCTTTCCCATATTAAAACCAGAGAACAATGCGGAGCATTAGCCATGCATGAGTGATGCAGTACCCACAGACAGGGTGGTGTTTAATCTCTGGCCAGAGAGCTATATGATTATACACACACACACACACACACACACACAACTGCCCGCGCATATATTTCAAAAATATATATCGGGGGCCCCCCTCTCTCCCTTGATGCAAAAATTGGGATGAAGATTTCCATATGCTGATAACAAGTTCCAGTTGCAAAGTTCCAGATAACTTGTAATGTTATTGCCTTAAAAGAGAACCTGTACTGAGTAAAATTATTTAAAATAAACACATAAGGTAACTTCAAATGAACATTACATAGTTACCCTAACATCGGTTCCTCTCAGAAGCTCACCATTTTCTTCTGACAATGATCCATTCCAGTTCTGACAACATTTTGTCAGAACTGAAATATATCAGTTGCTGTCAGTCACATCTGAGAGGAGAACTGATGTGTCCATGTTTCCCTATGGCTCAAGTGGCGATGTTACAGTTTAACTGTGTGCTGACCAGAAAGCGGTCATGGAGTAATGGCCATTTTCAAAATGGAGGACAGAGAATTTAATTGATCACAGTGGACGAACAGGACGCAGGAGAGGGGAAAGAGATTGATAAGCAGACTACACGAGAGGTAAGTATGACTTGTGCATGTTTATTTTGACTTTTAATTTCAGTTCAGGTTTTCTTTAAGCATAGCATATTAAGCAATGGATGGGTCTCACCCGTTGAGAAGTCCCCTTTGTATACAGTCAGTACCGCTCGCCCCTCAAGGATGTTGTGGCGGTATTTGAGCCATGCGCATGGTGGTCCTGGTATCCCCTCAGGCTGCCGGTATGGATACTTCCACCTCGTGTTGTTTCCAACACGCTAGACGCCAGGCGTGCTAGACGCGCTGGTCCTGTGTGCGGGGTTGATGCAGCAGCCGGATGTGGCATCACAGGGTACGCTATCGCTCAGCCGGACAGAGCTCCGCCCACCGACATGTTTCACGCCCACATTGGGCGTTTCATCAGGGTGTGACCTGTACGACCATTACGTTCTCTCAAGAGCAGTCCCACAGCTCCTCCCTGTGAATTACCACAGCAACCAGCAAACTTTCCAGCTTACTTGCACGGAGGCTGTACTGGGTCATAGGTGTAACTCCATATGAAAAGACAGTTCTGATTATTCTGTAACAGCTTCCAATAGGATTTTTAAAGGGTATCAAAATGTCACCTTAGGTACTGTATGCTTATTCAATTATCCAGTTCATGAGGGAAGTCCAAAATTTTGCATGCATTAATCTTGTGTAACAAAGCAGTCTTTGAAGGGTATCAAATTCTAACATGTGCCACCGCACCGTTACTCCAATATGTAGTCCACAAGGAAAAAGGAGGAAAATCCAGATTTTCCTGTGGCAGAATACATCCCATGCACTGCGGTTCCACACATACTGCATGCATTACCCTTATAATACCCAAAGCAAAGCATACAAAGGGATACAATTGTTCCAGGGCAATCTGTATCTATTATGTCTTGAAAAGGGGGATAGATCTAATTCGGCATTAAAGGGATACTGTAGGGGGGTCGGGGAAAATGAGCTGAACTTACCCGGGGCTTCTAATGGTCCCCCGCAGACATCCTGTGTTGGCGCAGCCACTCCCCAATGTACCGGCCCCGCCTCCAGTTCACTTCTGGAATTTCTGACTTTACGCTGACTTTACGCCTGCGTTGCCGTGTCCTCGCTCCCGATGATGTCACCAGGAGTGTACTGCGCAGACACAGACCATACTGGGCCTGCGCTGTGCGCTCTTGATGACATCAGCGGGATCGAGGACACTGCAACGCAGGCGCAGTGCTTTTCTGACTTTAAAGTCAGAAATTCCAGAAGTGAACCGGAGGCGGGGCCGGAGCATCAGTGAGCGGCTGCGCGGGCACAGGATGTCTGCGGGGGACCATTAGAAGCCCCGGGTAAGTTCAGCTCATTTTCCCCCGACCCCCCCACAGTATCCCTTTAAGGCCAAGGGGAGCTACAGTGCCTAACTTAAAAATCCACATTGCCTCCTTGCAAGAAAGGACCTCGTCAAAGTCCCCCCGAAATTTTCAAGCCGTATACCCCCTTCACTAAAGTCCCCCTCAAAGAATTATTGTGATATTCCCTATAATGTTCATATATTATTCCTGTGGCTTTGCCTCCGGTTATTTTGCAAAAGTGCTCCAGCACCCGGGTCTTTCAGACTTCTTTTTGTTTTTCCCACATACATGAGTTTACATGGACATTGAATTAGGTATATTACTTTGGTAGTGTCACAGTTAATAAATGATCTAATTGTAAATTCAGTTTTTTCATCACTACTGCAGAAGACATTAGTCTGTTCTATAAAGGGACATAATTTGCATTTAGAGCATTTAAACATACCAACTGGCCTCCAACGGTCCAGCCAGGTTGAGGGATTCCTCTGTATCTCACTATGCACCAAAAAGTCCCTCAAATTTGGTGCCCTTCTGGCAGTGATAAGAGGACGTGGCCCTACAATTTTGGCAACCTCCTGATCAGCAGTCGAGATGGGCCAAAATTTTTTAAAGTAATTTTCTCAGATTATCCCAATGGGATCCGAAACCGGTTATGAGCCACGTATGTCCCTCCCCCTGCGCGGCATCCCCCTGGGGGCCAACAATTCTTGTCGGTCCTTGCCCCATGCCCTCTTGAGTGCCCTTCGCAGTACAGAATGTGAGTAGCCTCCAGGGCTGTGGAGTCGGTCCAAAAATCCACCGACTCCGACTCCTCAGTTTAGGATTCCACCGACTCCGACTCCTCTAATTTGCATATTACAATTTTGTTGATTAAAAGTATGTAACATGAAATTCGTCTCTTAACTGCCAACGCTTAGGAATTTTACAAGACAACTGAAGTGAGAAGGATATGTAGACTACTATATTTATTCCCTTTAGACTAAAACTAGTCCTTGGTAAGAGTACTTGTAAAAGGTACAACCGGAACAAAGAACATCTATCAAGTGTGGGTGCATGTAAGAATGTGAGCAGATTGTAAACAGACAACACCTCTGTGTTCAATGTGCACAGCATTCTCAGTGGATTCCCTGCAGCTCTGTGGGGAGTGCATATGTAGAGTATAGTACTACTGTGTAACAAAGTAAACCTGAGACAGATGAAATTAAAGTTTTATACATACCTGGTGCTTCCTCCAGCCGCCTTCAGGATAATCAGTCCCTCGTTGTCCTCCTCCACCACCTGGATCTTCTGCTATGAGTCCAGGTACTTGAGCCAGTCAAGCGTAGTGCGCATGCACACACTCCGCCGCCAGGAGCATACTACACCTGTGCAGCACTATTGCGCAGGTGCAGAATGTTCCTGGCTGTGGGAGCGGCATGCGGCCGGACAGCGCTGACTGGCTGAATTACCAGGACTCATAGCAGAAGATCCGGGTGGTGGAGGACAGTGAGGGACTGATTAGCCTGAAGGGGGCTGGAGGAAGCCCCAGGTATGTATAAAACTTTACTTTTCATCCGTCTCAGTTACCCTTTAATTTGTAATCACCAAACCAAATTTTAATAACATATCAAATTATTTTATTTCATCAGCAAGGGGAGTGCATACATCTGCATAAATCAGCATCAATGCAGAATTATTTCCATCTCGTTGACCATCTCTATTAGTGACACAGCTACACATCAGGCTTTATTCTTACAGCATAGATGTTATTTAGTATATATAAGAGATTCCTGTGTACACATCATATATACAGTCACAATCTGACCTTAAAAATACGGGGACTGCTTTATTGAAGCGGCACAAGTAACTAATTTTGATTGGTTTATTTCATTTTTGTGGACTAAGCACAGCTATTACTGTATATATACATTATTTTTAATGACTATTATCTGAGAAATAGAACATTTTATCATATTTTCTATTTTAATTACAGTTACAAATTCATTAGGAGTCGGAGCATTTTTTCCCGACTCCGACTCCAGGCACCCAAAATTGCCCGACTCCACGACTCCGACTCCACGACTCCGACTCCACAGCCCTGGTAGCCTCTGTCCCGAAATCGCTGATACATTAGACGAGTCTCCTTTTTGAAGTCATCATCTCTACCACAATTCCTGCGTAGTCGAAGGAACTGACCATAGGGGGATACCTCTCTTGAGGGATACTGGATGATGGCTCATGGCATGTAAAAGTGTGTTACCTGCAGTGGGTTTTTGAAAAGACGTGGTCATAACCATCTCACCTTCCACTCTTAGCATAAGATCCAGTAAGGGAATTTTCATACCAAACGTATAAGTCAATTTAATATTCCTTTTATTCTGATTTAGCTTGGCCACGAATTCACCAAGCTGCAAGCTGTTCCAGTCCATGCCATCAAGACATCATCCAGGTACCTAATATCCAGAGGGCGATGTATGCACCATATTCAGGACTTGGAAAGACCTCCTCCCGTTCCCAGAGTCCCAAATGGAGACATGCATAGGCTGGTGCACACAACGCCCCCATGGATGTGCCCCTCAATTGATGATAGTATTGTCCCTCAAAAATAACGCAGTCAGAATCAACTCCATAGCCTCCACAACAAAGGCATTATGGGCCACAGCAGAGGGATGCAGCTCGTGGAGGAAGAAGGACATTGCCTGGAGCCCCTCCTCGTGTGGGATCGAAGTGTATAAAGAATTCACTATAGCATAATGTACTGTCTCTTGTCTACAGTTTTGTCCCCACGTTTATTGCCTGTTGAAGCGGGCTCGGCCTGCGAAACGCGTTGCACTTTTGGGGTACTATTTAATAAATGTGATTGCTACTTTTCAGACAGTCTTTCGTGTCTGCTTTATGGAGGTAAGTCCACCACTTCCTCCAAGCAAATTTTAAAGTTTTTATCCACTTTTATTCTGCTGGCGCCTCTGTTCTCCTACTGCTAGATCCAGTCAGAGAGAGGCTCAATTTCCACCACTCTGCATGCCCTCTTCCATCATGCTCCTGAACAGCTGTGAACAGCAGTAACAGCTGAAAGCATGCTGTACACACAGGCTTTAGAAACATTTGTAACCACTTGTGCTTAGAATGCTCCAAGCTGCAGCTCCTGCATGCGTGGGAACACCCAACCACCCACACAAAGAGCACGGATTGGACCAAGAATGCACCCATCAGCTCTGACTTGAGTGGTGAATGGGGGGCATAGCCAATGTGGTGAAATGTTTTGCAACTTTATCAGATTTTGCAACTGGTTGCAATAATTGATAGATATCAGAAAGTGCAACCTAAGCATTGACTTAAAGCTATTGTTCTCACGCAGAACCCGCCTATGCTGGGCAACTAATACCCCCCTTCAGGAAACAAATCCCCTTCCCCAGTGGAAAACTAATAACTTCCCCAGTAGAAAACTAATAACCCCTCATGGTGGCAACTAACTCCCCCAGTGTACTAATAACCCCCATTGGTGGCAACCAATAACCCCACCTTGAGAGAACTAATAACTCCTTGTGGTTGCTATAACCCACATGGCTAAGCATACACTGCTTTAGGTACACCGTGGTTGCAAATAATTGCAGCCAAGATGCCTAAGAGAAGCCACACATGCGCAGTTATGCACAGTACGGTGTATGGCAAGTTACAAAATCTAATAGGTCGCAATATCTTTCACCAGACCAGGAATGGAGAGTCAGCAAAAATTAGGGGCCATGGTCATTGTGAGGACACATAAGAAGCCCCAGGTATAGCCAACTGAATCTGAAGCCAAATCTGAAGTGACTGTGAAAAAAAGTTAGATACTAGTCTATACTCTCCTATGTTGAGAGAAGGCTTTGGTACCCATATAGCCTTATCAGTCATCTCCCCATGCTTAGTCCATCGCTGTCCCCTATAGAAATTCCACAAAAATCGGGACTCCTTGGAAGCACTCACATCCCAGCCGCTGAAGATGACCACTCATGATGGGCAGAAAACATGGAGAGAGGGCCGAAAGGGTTCAATGGGATCCAGGGCCTTCCATCTACATTGAGTGGGCGCAGGGAGCGCAAAAGCTAACCAGTATTGATATCTGGCAGCTGGGGGGCATCCAAAGTTTCACAAGGGTTTCTAGTTACATCCTCGTAATACACAAATACACCCCCACCTGTTGCGGTGCCCCCTCGCTCTTCTTCTTCTACAGTCAGTCAGTACTGCAGCATCACCTCTCTTCCCCGGCTACCTTCACATACACAGTAGTACGCTGCATCATCAGCTGGGGCCTTCAGTCGCCCCATCAACCCCAGCGGCACCATGGGGAGGGTGGAGCTAGTAGCTACATCACGCAGACTCAGCCAGTAAGATACACTGAGGGGCGGATGTGCTGCTGTGGACTGCCAATGAGAAGGGTGGGAGACGATGTATTTCCCCTTACAAACCTGCCTGATTGTGTCGGCCCTTGCTGCCACACAAAGCTGTGCGGTCGGCCTATACATCTGTCTGTCGTCCAAAACACTTTGTTTGACGGGCCCGCCTGCGCAGCAGCAGTTTTAGCTGTATATACCTGGGGATGCTCAAGCCCTGCAAGCACCCACCCCCGTCGCCGCCCCTCATAAGGTATAGACACACTAGTTGTGTGGGCGCGCCTGGTGACGTAAAGTGAGGCGTGGCTTTGATAGCTGATTGACGGATCCGGTTCCCAGCTGCCGCAGGCGGATTTGATAGGGAATCATACCGGGCTGAGAACAGACGGAGTTGGGAGTTCGGGCCGAGATCGGTATGGGAAATACTGACACGAAGCTGAACTTTAGAAAAGCAGTAATACAGCTGACTACGAAAACACAGGTATTACGAACCGGGGGAGGGGCGGAATTGATATCCACACCTTTTGTCAGAGAACAGGTGTACATGAATGCAGCATATGTGGGAAGAAATCCATCCATTGACATCGTTAGGTTTACAGGCCTGTTAGGTGCTCTTGTTATCATTATGCTGTATTTCTTGTTATTATGCTATGTAATTCATGTCATAAATAGGTAAAGTTGTTTTTTTTTTCGTTCGATGGGACTTTTTTGTGGGGAAAGATCTGTTTGCCATATTTATAAAAGTGTCAATCAGCTGATGTGATTCCCACTTTTATAAGGAATCTTAACTTTCTAAGATCACTGCTATTGATGTTAAATATTGGCAGTTTGATTATTGGCATATTTGTAAAGAAGTAATTGTATTTTTTTATACCATTCACCACTTTGAAAGCGGATGCTTTAGCAGAAAACATACATTTTAGTAAACACCAGTTTGCTACTATGCTAGGGTGACCATATTTTGATTTCCAAAAAAAGAGGACGATCACAACAGCATGTGGCCGTGGTCATGGGTGGGGCCAAATATACAAGACCTTAGCAGTGTGCTGTCCAACTTCGCGGGCATAGAGGGCCGTTTTTTTTTCCAGACCACATGGTGGAGGGCTGGCCGACCACAAAATGCAATCAGATTCAAAGAAGATTTCCCCACAAAATGCAATGAGATTGGCAACAGATTTCCCCACAAATGGAATCAGATTGGCAGCATATTTCTCTACAAATGCAATGAGACTGGCAGCATATTTCTCTACAAATGCAATGAGACTGGCAGCATATTTCTCTACAAATGCAATGAGACTGGCAGCATATTTCTCTACAAATGCAATGAGACTGGCAGCATATTTCTCTACAAATGCAATGAGACTGGCAGCATATTTCTCTACAAATGCAATGAGACTGGCAGCACATTTTCCCACAAATGCAATGAGATTGGCAACAGATTTCCCCACAAATGGAATCAGATTGGCAGCATATTTCTCTACAAATGCAATGAGACTGGCAGCATATTTCTCTACAAATGCAATGAGACTGGCAGCATATTTCTCTACAAATGCAATGAGACTGGCAGCATATTTCTCTACAAATGCAATGAGACTGGCAGCATATTTCTCTACAAATGCAATGAGACTGGCAGCATATTTCTCTACAAATGTAATGAGACTGGCAGCACCTTTCCCCACAAATGCAATGAGATTGGCAGCACCTTTCCCCACAAATGCAATGAGATTGGCAGCACCTTTCCCCACAAATGCAATGAGATTGGCAGCACCTTTCCCCACAAATGCAATGAGATTGGCAGCACCTTTCCCCACAAATGCAATGAGATTGGCAGCACCTTTCCCCACAAATGCAATGAGATTGGCTGCACATTTCTCCACAAATGCAATGAGATTGGCAGCACATTTCCCCACAAATGCTATGAGATTGGCAGCACATTTCCCCACAAATGCTATGAGATTGGCAGCACATTTCCCCACAAATGCTATGAGATTGGCAGCACATTTCCCCACAAATGCTATGAGATTGGCAGCACATTTCCCCACAAATGCTATGAGATTGGCAGCACATTTCCCCACAAATGCTATGAGATTGGCAGCACATTTCCCCACAAATGCTATGAGATTGGCAGCACATTTCCCCACAAATGCTATGAGATTGGCAGCACATTTCCCCACAAATGCTGTGGTACGCTGGGGGCCCCAGGCTCACATCAGCATCACATGCAAAAAGACGTTAAAGTTGGCTTGGCTGTGCACCCCACCCACGGTAACCCACCTTGAGTCGTCGTCCTCCTGCTGCTGCCTGCTGAGCTATTGGCTGTCCTCTTCGGACTCCGAATCACTATTGAGTGACAGTCTGGTCTGTGGCTGGCTGCAATTGTGAGACCGACACTTCCCGGTGCTGCTGCCTACAACAGCTGGCATCGGGCTCTCTGTTTGCTCCCATGAGTCATAAGTCGACTCATGAGTCAAAGATTGCTGGCCTAGATTCTAGGCCAGCAATCATAGACTCATGAGTTGACTCATGACTCACAGGAGCAGCCAGAGCAGCAGCCAGCCAGAGACTCTCTGGCAGAGACTCGTCTCTAGCCCAAAATAGTGGTTAGGTTTGTGATGGGAAGTCCGGCTCACTAAAGAGCCGCAATGAAGTGCTAGAGACGAGTCTCTGCCAGAGAGTCTCTGGCTGGCTGCTCCTGTGAGTCATGAGTCGACTCATCATAAAGAGCCGCAGTGTTCTCCCCAGGCTCTTTTAGCCGGGTGCTCCACCCGGCTAGATTTGGTGACCACCCGGCTGTCATCAGCTCACCTCCTGACCTCCTTCTATGCTGTAAGCCGAGTTGCTTACAGTACGGTAATTCCTTGTGTGGATTCCTTTGATCATATGAGCACCTATCTCAGAGAGTAGATCAAGTCCTGGAGCATGTCAATGGCAGTGCAGATTAGAGACCTCTCTCTCTCCCTCTCCCTCTCCCTCTCCCTCTCCCTCTCCCTCTCCCTCTCCCTCTCCCTCTCTCTCTCTCTCTCTCTCTCTCTCCCTCTCCAGCTGTCACAATACATATTAGTTATTTCAGTGCCCAATAAATGATGCACTTGCAGATGTTTTACAATAAAGTGCCACATGCTCTAGGACGGGCTTCCCAGCCCTATTATTATTAGGAATATTTATTCCTGTGATACAATGAGGGCAGCCATGTTCTGTTTGTCACATTGTCACAGAGAGAGAGAGCTGGAGATACTATCAGCTTGCCTGTGAGTAAATTCAGCCCCCTCTCCTCCTCCCTCCTCCCCTCTGCCTCTGAAATCAATGGCTAGTAACACCCCCCCCCCCCCCCCTTCCTGCCTAGACTGAGCTCTTAAAAGCTCTTGCTACTGTCTGAAAATGCCAAGTCACTGTGAAAAGCTGTAGGCGAAACTTTGTATAGTTTTTAGGGAATTAGAGTACTAAAACAAAAAAAGTATTTGGCTTGAGGAATGCCCTATAAACTGTATGAAAGGAACACAATTATGCAATGAGTAAAAGTTTTTATCTCGGATCCACTTTAACCTTCCTGGCGGTAAGCCCGAGCTGAGCTCGGGCTATGCCGCTGGAAGGCACCGCTCAGGCCCCGCTGGGCCGATTTGCATAATTTTTTTTTTTGCTGCACGCAGCTAGCACTTTGCTAGCTGCGTGCAGTGCCCGATCGCCGCCGCTACCCGCCGATCCGTCGCGCCAATCAGTGCCAGGCAGCTCTATGGGGTGGATAGGAATCCCCTTTGACGTCACGACGTCGGTGACGTCATCCCGTCCCGTCGCCATGGCTACGGGGGAAGCCCTCCAGGAGATCCCGTTCTTTGAACGGGATCTCCTGATCGCCGATCGCCGGCGGCGATCGGAGGGGCTGGGGGGATGCCGCTGAGTAGCGGCTATCATGTAGCGTGACTTTGTCTCGCTACATGGAATTATAAAAAAAAAAATTTGCTGCCCCCTGGCGATTTTTTTTTTTTTATTTTTTTTTTTTTTTTTTTTTTTTTTTAGCAAACCGCCAGGAGGGTTAAGGACAGTGTTTGTAAGCCCTGCTGTAGGATGGAAAGCATCTCTGGTTGGGGAGCAATGGTGCTTCGATAGGTGCAAACTAGGTAATAGTTATCGACTTCAGGAAAAGTCCACCCCCACTCAGCCCGGTATTCATCGAAGGCACTGAAGTCACCAGAGTATCAAGTGTTCGGTTTCTGGGTACCACCATCACCAACGACCTGAGATGGAGTGAAAACACCACTAAATGCCAAAAGAAGGCGCAGCAACGGCTGTTCTTCCTAAGACAACTCAGGAAGTTTGGTATGCCGCAGGAGCTGCTGTCTAGCTTCTACACTGCCACCATCGAGTCAATCCTGTGCTCATCCATCATCATTTGGTATGGGGGAGCCACCACGAGTGACAGGTACAGACTACAAAGAGTAATCAATGCAGCGGAAAGAATCATTGGTTCACCCCTGCCACCTCTGGACCTCCTCCATGCATCCAGACTGAGAGCAAGGGCATACAGGATCACGAATGACCCGCACCATCCCGGCAGCCGCTTCTTCAGCCGCATGCGCTCAGACCATCGCTACAGGGCTATTTCCACCAAAACCTCCAGGCACAGGAACTCTTTTTTTTTTTTTTTTTTTTTTTTTTTTTTCCCCCCAAGCAGTGCGCCTTCTGAACTCAAGTCACACACACAGGAAAACTAAATAGCACATCTGTGACCCAGGCCTAAATTAATGTTTAGCTATTCTGTGGTTATCACATGTAGCGTGCACTACAATACCTAAATTCTCTTGTCTGCACATGTTTTTTGCACTACGTGGTTTTTATCTCATGTCTTTGTCTGTTCGTCATTGCATGTTTTTTGCACTACTATGCTTCTAATGCCTTTGTACTATGCTTTAATGCCGATGTGTACCACAAACAATTCCGAGGGTGGCTACTGCTGCACTTGGCGAAATAAATCTGATTCTGAGGCCAGGGCCCCCCAGCTGGCTGATCACCCCCCTCCCCCCAAGTGGCTAGTGGTTCCTGGGGTCCCCGCAGAGTATTCTGCAACAGAGTGAGCTTACCTGTTCAGCCGACACACTCCTCTAAGGGCTTGTTCACACCTAGGGCGTTTTGACCTTTTTTAAGGTGCCGGTGATTTTCAAAATCACCCTAAAAGCGCTTGTGCAATGATTTCCATCTTCTAGACATGGAATGAACAAGTTGGCGACATATTTCAACAAGGCGGACGATCTCCGCTCCCCTGTCCACTGACCTGCTGGTAAGCCTCTACACCATTTATTTTGCCACTGTCTTCCTGCTGTTTAAAACTGTAGGAGAATAGCTGCCCTTTATTGCACGTTGGTATACTTTTATTGTGATATTATGGAGAAGAAAAGAGGGGTGTTCTGAGCCTTCGAGTAACAATAGTTTGACACACTTCTAGGACAGGTCTCACCTAGTTCCAGTTTGGCCAGCACAGTGTACTAGGCCACGATCAGCGTTTGTCCCTCTCTGCCGAGCCGGGGACCGGGCTCTCCAGGTCGGATGGGGCGGATGTGGCGTCACTCTCCCGCGCACTTCCTGGAGGTAACTATGGATACGAGGACGCACGCTCGCATCACAGTGATACTGCGAGCGGCGTCTGTGTGAAGAGTTACGGTGGTCTAGTGTAGAGGAAGCCACCGGAGGGCAATTGGGGCTAAAATAGTTTTATTTAAAACAGGCAACGCGTTTCACGGAGGATCAACCTCCGCTTTTTCAAGTCTTATATATTTAACAGAATAGTTTCATTTTATACATAGGCCTCATGAGGGGTCAGCCAATCAGTTCTGTGTGGGGCGGGGACTGGAACCCTAATGTCCATAATAGTGGGCATTAGGGTTCCAGTCGACATTAGGGTTCCAGTCCCCGCCCCACACAGAACTGATTGGCTGACCCCTCACTTTTGCTACAGTATTTTGACTGATATGTAAAGCTTTGCTGATCTTTTGTAGCCCTCACCTTTTTTTGTGTAAAGTAATTATTTCCTTTCTCAGATTTTTTTGACATTTCTCTTCCATGTGCAGCCATTGCTGACAGCACAAAATGGGAAGGGCTTTTCTTTGTTAGGTAATACCCTTTTATAGTGACCTGTCTGCTGGACACCTCTTAAATGAATCATTAGACTCCCCTGTGGTTGAATGCCTGTTAATTAGAATTTTGTTGTCTTAAAGGAGTCATCAGGGAAAATGATGTAAAATGAGTGCTACTTACCGGGGGCTTCCTCTAGCTCCAAGCTCCTAGCATGTCCCTCGCCGCAGCTCTGCCCGCAGCCGTTCGCCTCAGCTCCGTCCCGGTCCCTGGTGATGACGTCAGAGCGACCTCTAGGTCGCTCTGTACTGCACCTGCGCGAGTGGCGCTGTGAATCACCGCCACGTGGGCCGGAGCAAACGGCGCAGTAGTACTGCGCCTGCGCAGTCCGCTCCGGCCCACGTGGCGGTGATTGACAGCGCCGCTCGCGCAGGTGCAGTACAGAGCGACCTGGAGGTCGCTCTGACGTCATCGCCAGGGACCGGGACGGAGCTGAGGCGAACGGCTGCGGGCAGAGCTGCGGCGAGGGACATGCTAGGAGCTTGGAGCTGGAGGAAGCCCCCGGTAAGTAGCACTCATTTTACATTATTTTCCCTGATGACTCCTTTAAGTGTGGCTTTTCTCCTAAGGCTATAATTGGGGTGTACTCATTTTTGCAACATGGGCTTGAATGAATTTGTTAGGAAAATCATTTCTGTGTGCAAATTAACAAATCTTGTTTGCAATCAATGGCCCACATTTGTGGGAGAATTAGTACAGTATCTTGTATCAAATGTTGATACTGAAAGGAAACTAAAGGTTTTCTGACAAATGTAGTGGGGTGCACTCATTTATGCTGAGCACTGTGTATCTGTGAGGAATTTCAGAAAAGCCATTTATTTATTTGTTTTCAAAATCTTTCATAACCAATGATGTGAAGGCAATAGGCCTATAGTCATTTAGACTTGTAAGTTTTGGGGTTTCTTTTAGGAACTGGGACAATGATTTAGTGTTTTAAAACAGGCAGGGACCATTGAGCGTTCGGAGATAGTGGCGTACCATAAGGCTGCAGGTGTGTAATTAGTAAAGATGTTTCAAGAGACGCTTGCATGTTAGTTTAGAGGAAATTTTATGCAGCTTGCCTTGGAATTTGGAAGTCAGATGGTCTAGCCTTGCTGAAAGGCAAAATTATTTGTCTCCTATTGCCCATTTATAGTGGTTAGTAAGAGGAATACAGTATAGCAAATCCTTGGTGGGAGTCACTAGAACTAGTAAGGAGTATTGCTTAGGACCCACCATAATAAAACTCAAACCCTCTTGTTCTGGGGGTATGTTTTTCGCAGGGGAGATGTTGAATTGACGTTTTCCAGTTCTACCTGTTTCAGCTAACAACCGATTAGCAGAAAAGACTGAGACTCACTTTCATTATTGTACCTGTTTTACCTGTTGTCTGCAGATTATAGGCCTGTTAAATGAATTCTTGAACTTATAACAGATTAAAAAATCTATTGAAATGTGCATTGTAAGGGCCGATTCACACTGGCGTTAAATGCAGCGTTTGTCCAAGTACTGTCCATTCAAGGGTATTATAATGCTTTTTAAACATTACTGGCTTTTTGTGCCGTCGTAAACGCCGGGCTAGATCTCCTAATCTCGTTCATCCAGGATCGGCTAAGTTCGGCACTTCTGTGTCTCCAGTAAGGGGCTCAACATGCCACAACAACCCAAGGACGAGAACCGTCCGATGCCAAAAGCTTTTCTGTTCAGTTGCAGAAAAGCGTTAAGCATTGGCTAAACAAGACATTCCAAACACTTGTGTGAAACAGACTCTAATTTAAACATCAAAGGCTAAATTTCTTTAATGGTTCATGTTGGACATGGCTTTCTTTAATTTCTAAATTGTCAATTCACAACATGTTATAATAGTTTTTTTTATTTTGTAGAGCAACTTGTACATGCGCATTTAGAAATCACATTTCTTCTACCTCCACCTTTGTTTACTTTTGTTGAATAACCAGCTTGAGAGCAGCTTCTGATGCAGAGTGCACATACTATATACAAAGAGTTAATGTCACAGCAGTGACTAAAGGATAAAAAACACACTCTGCTGGTTTTTGTCTATCTACATGCCTGCGCCATCTAGACTCCAAGATTAAACGTTTTTTCTGTTGGAAATGGTAAATATCCCAGTAACCAAAAAGAGAGGAATTTCACATGTTGTTCTAGTCAAAAACATAACAGGAGATTACCAATTTATTTTGAACCTGAAGTCGCTTAATCCATATCTGTCAGACATGAAGCTCAGAAAGGAGAGTCTTTAATTGATTCGGTTTGTTCTTCAAGGAAAAGAACACTTCATAACCATAGATATCCAGGATGCATATCTGCATATTCCAAAATCAGAAAGTCCTAAGATTTGCAGTGAAATCATGCACAGGAACCAGACATTACCAGCTTCTGGCTCTGCCATTGGGCGTTGCAACAATATCCTGTATCTTTCTGAAGGTCTTAGCAGAGGTAAGAGTCACTAAGATTGCAGGGAGTTGCTGACATTCCATACTTGGATGCTCTGCTAATTTATGCACAGACAGAGACATTAGTTCAAGCTCACAGGGATTTGGCCTGAAGTTATTCTTCAAAATGAAAGTATGCCATTCGCACACTACATTTTTTTTTTTTTTTAATTTTCGCTCTTATGCGCTCTATCCAAAAAAAGTTCTAACCGCTCTCATCCCCATATCATGGGGAATGCGACTGTACAAACCTTCAGTGTCGAAAGCTGCTAAGAGGTCTCCCGAGGTCCTCCAGAGCCCTAAGGACATCCATTGTGTTCACTAAATGAGAGAGTATCTCCCTCCAAAAGGGGCCTCAGGATGGGGTCCAGATATTTGGACAACCTCTCTGTGGTCGACCCCAACCCGAGATGAAGGGGCGACCCAAAGGGGTTTTTTTCGGGACTTGTGCACCTTGGGTATGCGATACCAGACTGGCTTAATGGGATGTATGGATAACAGGCCACTGGCCATCTTGAGGTAAGAACTTCCTGTTCGACTCCTCTCCTCAAAAGGGATTGAAAGCGATCCTGGTATTCTCCTGTGGAGGTCACTCCTTAAAGAGACAATGACGCTAAGAAAAAAATGATAAATTGGTTGTGTAGTATGGATATGTACTAGAACATAAGTAGCAAAGAAAATATTCTCATTTTTATTTTCAGTTTTTTATATACCGGTAGTATTTTTTTTTTTTTATAACATTGCATAATTTATCTAATATTTGCAGTTTACACACTAAATGATTTTACAGAGAGCAGGCCAGTGAACTATTGACCTGTCCTCTGGCAGAGAAAAAGAAAATACAGTGACTGACAGTTGAGATAACAAGCTTCAGAAGACAGAGCTCTCTGAGACTTTGGCTCTTTTGCATAGATAACTGGAGTTTCTTAAGCTTCCTGTACTGAAAACAATATTAGACTTATGTCTCTGCTCCTAATGTTTTATTTCTTAGCTGTACTGCACATAAAATCACACACATTGGTTCGCACGACAGCCCCAGTCTCTCTCACTGGCTGGGGCCCACAAACCACCATGCGATCCCTAGAGGGAAGTGCGGGCGGGCCCTGGACCTCTCACTCCCAGGGAATTCACCCACGCTGCCTCTAAACTGAATGCTAACTGCAAAACACACACATTTGCCCACTTCCAGCTAAAGCAATTTCCTACCTTTATCTTGTCAGCAGGCGCCCATCAGGTGAACGGTCATACACCCTTTTCCTGCCATACCAAATCTAGCAGGAATTGCATAAATTAGCATTCAGGTGGGAGGCTTTGGTTGGACGCAATCGTGGATTGCATCTATTACAGGGACGCCCCGTGTAGGCACATCCCCCACACGGTCCCCTCCCTAACTACTCACCTGTCAACAGCATCCTGGAAGCTGCAAAAAATAAATGAAAAATCACACACATTGGTTCGCACGACAGCTGTGGGCCCCAGTCTCTCTCACTGGCCGGGGCCCCCAAACCACCATGCAATCCCTAGAGGGAAGTGCGGGCGGGCCCTGGACCTCTCACTCCCAGGGAATTCCCTATCTATAGTGGTCCCCCATTCTCATTAGCCCTCCAACTTCCCTTTTAGAATCTTGCTTCCACTTTTTATTTTTTTTAACCTTCTTGGCAGTAATCCCGACTAGGGTCATGGGGGGAAAATCGGGGGCGGAAAACCATAGCTAAGAGTAGTAATCCTGACCTATGCTCGGGGTAGCCGCCGGAGGCTCTATGCATAGCAGTGCACTCAGCGGGAGCATTTCTACATACCTCCCAGGGATCCCAACGTCGGCCGCCATTCTTCTTCCTCTTCTCTGTGGCTCTGCTTCCTCCTGGTGAGATCCCCGGCTGTAGTCCATGACAGCCGGCAATCTCACTTTAGAGTTGCAGTGCCACCCGGAGGATGGAGGCATAACTGCGGTGCTGGAGCCAGGGAGGTGAGTGATTGCTGGGACTGTGCATATCTCCCTGGCAGCATGATGATTTTTTTTTTCAGGTTTTAGGGTCTGAAAGGGTGCCAAAAATTGTACTGCTTTTAGACCCTAAAATCCGGAAAGAATCATACCGCCAAGGGGGTTAATCATGTTTCCATGTCCATCAGTCACTTTGACATCAGCAGTACTTCACTCTGTATTATTTTTAAGGGGTTTATACAGTATGACACATAACACCACTTGTAAGATCTGTATTGAAATTCCCAACATTGGTGCAAGGCCATCCGTTATCACTTTCTGCTCTCTGTACAATTGTTTGAATGACTGCATTTGCTCAGCCACTGATAACGCATCATACATAGATTTGTAGGCAGTCCCTATTCAGTGTGCAGGGGGAGGGGGCCCCATCCAAAGTTTTGCAGGGGGGCCCAGTGATTTTTAGTTACGGCCCTGTGGGCCACCCAATAGGTTTTACCCAATCCGGCTCCCGTACTGAGGAAGTGCCCTGGTGTGTGCGGTCCAATGCTGGCACACAAAAGCGTCTTAGCTGTTTTATTGGGCACCCAACAGTGACGGGTGTGCGGAGTTACTAGTGGCGAGACGTAGCGCGCCAGATCTCTGAACATAAATACTGGAAATCTTTACATGCTGTCTCCATAGAAGTGCAAATAGCGTGAAACGCCCGTCAGGCTTCAGTTTCTAGCACCCACCGACATCTGATATGCCTCCTACGAACTGGTACATGTACCTATTTGTTACTATTGTTGGATGCAGCGTATTTGCAAATTTTTGAATAAAAGCAGCTATCAGCAGTGCCGAGTTTCATCCATCCTTTGCACTTCACAGACTGCTTGTCATAATCAGAGCCCTCTGAATCGGGCTACTGAAGTACCAGGAGGCTAAGCACTGGTACAAAAATCTTTCGACTCCTCAGTTAATGAAACCTTCAACTCCGACTCGGGTCCCCAAAATGTCTTAGACTCCGACTCCTTAGTCTAATACTTACCAGGGCTGTGGATTTTTTTACAAAAATCATCCAACTCCCGAATCCGACTTCTCAGTTTATAAAATCACTGACTCAGGGTACCCAAAATTGCTCCAACTCCACAGCCCTGCTTAGAGGTTTGACCTAGTCTATGCTTTCACCCACCCACCTCTCCTGAATCCTCTGCCCAGGTGTTGTGAAAGATTCAGGGGGCGGGGGCCAGAGTTCTGATCATCGCTCCCGTGTGGCCCAAGAGGCCATGGTTCCCAGGTCTTTCGCATTTGGCAGACTTTCACCCACCCACCTCTCCTGAATCTTCTGCCCAGGTGTTGTGAAAGATTCAGGGGGCGGGGGCCAGAGTTCTGATCATCGCTCCCGTGTGGCCCAAGAGGCCATGGTTCCCAGGTCTTTCGCATTTGGCAGACTAAGTCCCTTTTATTCTTCTCAAGAGACAGGGTCTGCTTCTTCAGGCCCTCTTGTTCATCCCAATCCAGGGTGACTCAAACTGGTGGTTTGGATCCTAAAAGGATGATTCTAAAAGCAAAGGGTCTTTCTAACAGTCAGCAATACTCTCATAACTTGTAAGTCATTCATGCAGAAAATCTATAGAAAGGTGTGGAAGCTGTAAGCTCGTGACATAACGGTACTATTTAGCAAAGGAGGGTTTAATAAAGGATTTCTTTAAAGCAGTTAGTAGACTTGCGCCACAGAAAATATTCCCTCAGCGGGACTTATTTATATTGGATGCCTTTATTGAGAGAACCAATTGCAGACATAAATCTGAAATGATTACCTCTTAAGGTGCCCATACATCAGGCAATGTATGGGCAGATGCAGGGCTGTGGAGTCGGTACAAAATTCCTCTGACTCCTCAGTTTAGAATTACTCCGACTCCTCTAATTTGCATATTACAATCTTGTTGATTGAAAGTATGTAACATGAAATTCATCTCTTAACTGCCAAAGACTAAAACTAGTCCTTGGTAAGAGTACTTGTAGAAGGTACAGACAGGAACAAAAAACATCAGGCCCTAGGCCAGTGATGGCTAACCTTGGCACGCCAGCTGTGGTGGAACTACAAGTCCCATGAGGCATTGCAATACTCTGACAGCTCTTAGCAAAACTCGGGGAGGCAGAGGCATGATTGGATTTGTAGTTTTATCACAGCTGGAGTGCCAAGGTTAGCCATCACTGCCCTAGGCAATGTAACTGTGGGTACATGTAAGAGTGATGTGCAGGTACTCTGAAGGAGAATGAGGGGATTCTTCCTCTATTTCACATTTTTCATGCACGATCTAAACATGGATCAGGCCCTAGGCTATGTAACTATGGGTACATGTAAAAGTGATGTGTTCTGCAGGAGAATTAGGTGTTTCTTCCTCTATTACCTATTCTTCATGTACAATCTGAACCAGGTTTATGGGTGATAGACAACACCTCTGTGTTCAATGTGCACAACATTCTCAATGGATTCCCTGCAGCTCTGTGGGGAATGCATATGTAGAGTATAGTACTACAGTACTATGTAATTTAAAGTAAACCTGAGACTGATCCATTTTTTTTTTTAATTTTTTTTATACATATCTGGGTCTTCCTCCAGCCCCCTTCAGGCTAATCAGTCCCTCGCTGTCGTCCTCCACCACCTGGATCTTCTTATGGGTCCAGGTACTTGAGCCCGTCGGGCGTAGTGCGCATGCACACACTCCGCCGCCGGGAGCGTACTTCACCTGCGCTGCGCTATTGTGCAGGTGCAGATCGCTCCTGGCTGTGGAAGTGGCATGTGGCCACACTGCACCCACTGGCTGAATTACCAGAACTCCTAGTAGAAGATCCAGATGGCGGAGGAGGACAGCAAGAGACTGATTGGCTTGCAGGGAGCTGGGGGAAACCCCCAGGTATGTATAAAACTTTTCATCAGTCTCGGTAGGTGTCACAGGAGCCCTAGTGGCTGACCGCACTTAGCCCTCTAAACGGTGCCAGCGCACAGATCGTGCGAACTCTGGTCGCAGTCAATGCGCAGGAACCGTTAAGAATTAGCCGCAGACAACTCAGAAGGGAGCCTGTGAGACACGGGTGATTACAACTTCACCCACTGGTTCAGAGTAAACTGCCACCACCGCGGTTACCATGGGACCGTGGAGCCCACTAACTGACTGACTAGTCCTGCGAATAAAACGGTTAAACACACGGTATTCTGTCTAGCCAACAACAAACAAACAGTAGCGTATCTTCAGAGACCTGGGATCAGTTCTGTGTGTGCTGATAAGCAGGGTAGCGGACAGTGAATGACTTGGAGAAAGTCGTTTATTCACGCAATATAAATAATTAATATATACAGACAATTATTAAAATCACAATTATTAAGACAGTAATAGCCAGTATAAAAAAAATAAAAGAAGGGAGAAAAATACTTAGTTCCTGGAAAGATGTCCTTTTTGTGGGAAAATCAGAGTTCTGGGTTTCAATCTGAGTTCAGACCAGGGGGATGCCAGCATATCCTCAAGCTGGCACCTGATGAGTTCAAGATGTTTCAGTGTGGAGGACACTGAGTTTGGGTCCTCTGCCATTCTTATGCCCCTGCTTCAGTAGGAGGGAGTGAGGGCGGGGAGCCATACACCCCCTTAGAAGATGAGATGAGCCCTCCCCTTGTCCTGGGGGCTAGAAATCATATCTACCCATATATGGGCTCTATCTCACAGAACCGTACAGGTCAGGGCAGATTTATTAACATTTTCAGGTCTGTCTCGATTTACCCAGCGCCCGGATACCAGACATGAGGGGTGGGACCCCTGTGGTATCATCAGGGCATTTTCAAACTGCCTAACTGGCAGTCCTTACCTCAGAATGTTCTGAAACTTCCTCAGAACCAGCACCGGGGCTCATGCTACACTTCCCCCACGTTTGGCGAAGCTGCCATCTCAGGAACCCCAGAAATATGACAGATCT
This sequence comes from Hyperolius riggenbachi, assembly GCF_040937935.1. Taxonomy (NCBI): domain Eukaryota; kingdom Metazoa; phylum Chordata; class Amphibia; order Anura; family Hyperoliidae; genus Hyperolius; species Hyperolius riggenbachi. The sequence goes on along the minus strand of NC_090657.1, from coordinate 114,580,990 downwards.
GGGAAGTTATGGATATGCTATGAGACTCAGGTTATTCCCAGGCAAAGGCTCTTTGAAGTTTGGAGCAGCCAGCGAGGTGTCACCTCCCCTGCTGGGAGGGAGCCAGTGGGTCTGGCTTCCCCCCAACTAGATTGCTTCTGCCATGGTGCTTGTCACCTTATACCTGATGGATGGGCCTTTAGCACAGCTTGAAGCCAGGGACTCTCTGGGCCCAGGCTCATTAGCATATCAAAAGAGCCATCCAGCCTTTAGGATGGTGCTCTCTCTCTCTGCTAAGAAAAGGACTTCAGCTGCCCCTACACACTCAACCCAGATTGTATCGATTTGAAGCGCAATCGATGCAGGGAATCGAGTGCGATCGCTTTTTCTTCACGGGCGGTTCCAGGACGCGCCTGCGGCCCCGCAACCGTCCGTGACAGTAGGCATGAATGATTTATCGTTTTCAGACCGAAATCACGATCACGGAAACGACGATTCTGTGATGGTCAGAGCGGCAATTTCTGACGATATCCCTCCCGCTGTGCAGCAGTCTAACAATTCAGTGATACAGTCAATCTCCCGCTTGCCGCTCGAGGTATGTAGCGGTGGCTTAGCGGCTCCTACCATCTCCTTCCGCCTAGTGCTCTGAGACATGATTGGCTTCTACCAGGCGTGAAATGTAATGTGGGAAAAAAAAGCTGGAGAAACAGCCGCCCCTCCTCACGCATCCCTGTGTTGTGTGACAGTGCTGCCGCCTTAGACTACAGCCGGATGGGTGGTAAAGTGACAGAAGAGAAAGTGCCCGGCTCCGCCCACACCTCTATCAAACCTTGTCGGACCCCCGGAGTCACTGCTCAGCCTGGTGCCCACCAGCCCAAGCTGAAGAGAGAATGCTCACAACGTGACTGTAAGCTCCGTGACACCTGTCAGACACCAGTTGCCATCCAATCTTGCCCAGAGCGCCCAAGACACTGTTCATGACTTGCCTAGGCTAGGGACAACAGCAGAGGGGAGGACAGCTCGCTGAGGGTGAGAAGCCGGTGTATGGCTGCCCATAAATCATGAGATCCCGAATGGTACAATCTTGCGCTTTCCGTTAAACTGGCCTAATCTGTCTGTTTTAAAGGGAACCTTAATTGAGAGGGATATGGATGCTTCCTTTTAAATAATACCACTTGCCTGGCAGTCCTGCTGACCTCTTTAGCTGCAGTAGTGGCTGAATCACACACCTAAAACAAGCATGCAGCTAATCCAGTCTGACTTCAGTCAGAGCACCCGATCTGCATGCTTGTTCAGGGGCTGTGGCTAAAAGTATTAGAGACACAGGGTCAGCAGGAGAGTCAGTCAACTAGTATTATTTCAAAAGGAAAAATCCATATCCTTCTCAGTTTAGGTTCCCCTTAAATCTGATGGCTCATATTCCGTGGCAAAATTGTACAATCTATATTGTATGGTGATTGCTGGGTTGAGGTGTTTATACCAGATGTGTCCAGATAAGTGTTAAGTCTAGTTTTTAGTTGACTGTTGCCCTAAGCTTCTTTTGAATGTTGGTAGCTTTCAGGACTTGTTTGTTTTTACTTCGGATAAGTATGTGGCAGCTGCAGTGTGCGCAGCGTCTAATATATTGCCTTCTTGCAGTCTAACTGACAATTCTTTGCATCCTCACAAGTTTGCCTCCAGGCAGCAAAGAATTCTAGAACCAGCCCTGGTTATATTATTCATAAGCCAAATTGTGGTGCCACTCCAGCCAGGCTTGATAACTGGCCATAGCCTGCCCTGTGGACTCTCTCAGAACTAAGGGAAAGACTCTAAATTGCTGGCGCTGCTCACGAAAACTGATCCTTGTGACCAGGCCTGGGACTGTGCACAAAATCGTGAATCGAATTGAAATCGCAATTTCTGACAAAACGTGCAATTCAATCTTTTCCTAAAATCGTTCAGGCCTAGTCTCAGGTACCCTTTAATTCGTAGTCGCCAAACCAAATTTTAACATATCAAATTATTTGATTTCATGAGCAAACATTTGCATCTACGCATTATTTGCATCTCATTGACCATCTCTATTGTGACACAGGCTTTATTCCAGGGCTGTGGAGTCGGTACAAAAATCCACCGACTCCGACTCCTCAGTTTAGGATTACTCCAACTCCTCGACTCTGACTCCTCTAATTTACATATTACAACCTTGTTGATTGAAAGTATGTAACATGAAATTCATCTCTTAACTGCCAACGTTTAGGAATTTTAAAAGACAACTGAAGTGAGAAGGATATGTAGACATACATGCCATATTTATTCCCTTTAGTCATAGACTAAAACTAGTCCTTGTTAAGAGTATTTGTATAAGGTACAGACCGGAACAAAGAACATCTATCAGGCCCTAGGCAATGTAACTGTGGGTACATGTAAGAGTGATGTGCAGGTACTCTGCAGGAGAATGAGGCGATTATTCCTCTATTAAACATTCTTCATGCACAATCTGAACCAGGTTTATGGGCACTAGACAACACCTCTGTGTTCAATGTGCACAACATTATCAGTGGATTCTCTGCAGCTCTGTGGGGAGTGCATATGTAGAGTATAGTACTACTGTGTAACAAAGTAAACCTGAGACGGATGAAATTAAAGTTTTATACATACCTGGGACTTCTTCTAGCCCCCTTCCGGCTAATCAGTCCCTCGCTGTCCTCTTCCGCCACCTGCATCTTCTGCTATGAGTCCAGGTACTTGAGCCAGTCTTGCTTAGTTTGCATGCACACACTCCGCCGCCGGGAGCGTACTACACCTGCGCAGCACTATTGCGCAGGTGCATAATGCTCCTGGCTGTAGGAGCGGCACGTGGACAGCGCTGACTGGCTGAATTACCGGGACTCATAGCAGAAGATCCAGGTGGCAGAGGAGGACAGCGAGGGACTGATTAGCCTGAAGGGGGCTGGAGGAAGCCCGAGGTATGTATAACACTTTTCTTTTCATCTGTATAAGGTACCCTTTAATTCGTAATCCCCAAACCAAATTTTAACATCAAATTATTTGATTTCATGAGCAAAGGGAGTGCATACATTTGCATAAGTCAGCATCAACACAGAATTATTTCCATCTCTATTAGACACAGCTACACATCAGACTTTATTCTTACAGCATAGATGTTATTTAGTATATATAAGGGATTCCTGTGTACACATCATATATACTATACTGTGCAGTCACAATCAGATATGTATATCTGACTTTAAAAATACGGGGACTGCTTTATTGAAGCAACACGAGTAACTAATTTTGATTGGTTTATTTCATTTTTGTGGACTAAGCACAGCTATTACTGTATATATAAATTATTTATGACTATTATCTGAGAAATAAAACATATTATCATATTTTCTATTTTAGTTAGTTTAAATTCATTAGGAGTCGGTGCATTTTTTTCCAATTCCAGGTACTTAAAATTACTCCGACTCTGACTCCACAGCCCTCCTTTATTCTAACACAGATGCTATTTAGTATAGCTAAAATATTCCTGTGTACACATCATATTTACAGTCACAATCAGATATGTATATCTGACTTTAAAAATACGATATTGTCATATGAAGGGAGAGAGTGCGTTTTGCCACATTCTAGCTATATGGAGCTTGGCTGCTTTGGCAATATGTTGGGCTAGGCGGTGTGATGGAAATTTCCATCCTTTAGGTTTGTTACCTAACCATAACATAAATGGATCAGGAGATGTCTCTTTCTAGGACTGAGCTTATAAGAGATGAAATTGAGGCCCAGTAGACCCTGACTTTCGGACAGAACCACCATATATGGGAGTGATTACCTTCTCTTCCACACTGTCTAAAGCATGTTTTAGGCCTGCTCAGGGGCGTAGCAATAGGGGGTGCAGAGGTAACGACCGCATCGGGGCCCTTGGGGCAGAGGGGCCCCGAAGGGCCAGCCTTCAGCTACAGTATTAGCTCTCTATTGGTCCTGTGCTCATAATAATCACTTCTATAGATGCTTTGAATAGTAGTAATCATTAACAAGCTGTTCCCCATCCCCTTCTTGCACCTCTGACACTGTAGTTGCCATTGGCAGGTTTTGGTGCGCCGTATCAATTGTTGTGTAGAGTGCTTGGGGGGCCCCATGTAAAACTTGCATTGGGGCCCACAGCTCCTTAGCTACGCCACTGGGCCTGCTGCTGTCATTTCCGTGTAGCATAGTTGGTGTGATGTGGGTTCTGTGTAGGACTTTTAAGCCAGTTTCTATATAGGAATAATAGCTACTACCTTTATTGATGGTGAGACATTTTGTCCATTGAGAAATGGTCAGTGTAGAGTTAGTCAGCTTCCCACTGTAACATTGATTTAAGTTTAAGTGGTTCTAGGGGTTGAGACAGTACTGAATAGAGATGGGAGATGTGACCCCAAAATATATATCTTAGGTAGCAAGAGTCATACGAATGGCGTGTATCCTTCCTGAAATTAAAGGGGAGTTCCAGGCCAAGAGCCTTGTTTTAGCTTATTGATGATTGGGTGTATATTAATTTGAAACAGTTGTGAGGGGTCAGCAGGAATGTTGATACCCAAATAAGTGTGTGTGTATATGTGTGTGTGTATGTATGTATGTATGTATGTATGTATGTATGTATGTATATATGTGTATACACACACACACACACACACACACACACACACACACACACACACACACACACACACACACACACACACACACACACTCCACACACACACACACACTCCACACACACACACACACTCCACACACACACACACACACACACACACACACACACACACACACACACACACACACACACTACACACACTCCACACACACACACACACTCCACACACTACACACACACACACACACACGCACACACACACACACACACACACACACACACACACACACACACACACGTGTGAAAAACTATTTGCCCCTTCCTGATTTCTTATTCTTCTGCATATTAGAGTATTAGAGAGACACATTTGTCACACTTAAATGTTTTTGCTCATCAAAAACCGTTAACTATTAGTCAAAGATAACATAATCGACCACAAAATGCAGTTTTAAATGATGGGTTTTTATTATTTAGTGAGAACAAAACTCCAAATCTACATGGCCCTGTGTGAAAAAGTGATTACCCCCCCCCCTTGTTAAAAAATAACTTAACTGTGGTTTATCACACCTGCGTTGAATTTCTGTAGTCACCCCCAGGCCTGATTACTGCCACAGCTGTTTCAATCAAGAAATCACTTGAATAGGAGCTATCTGACACAGAGAAGTAGACCAAAAGCACCTCAAAAGCTAGACATCATGCAAAGATCCAAAGAAATTCAGGAACAAATGAGAACAAAAGTACTGTAATTGAGATCTATCAGTCTGGTAAAGGTTATAAAGCCATTTCTAAAGCTTTGGGATTCCAGCGAGCCACAGTGAGAGCCATTATCCACAAATTGCAAAAACATGGAACAGTGATGAACCTTCCCAGGAGTGGCCGGCCGACCAAAATTACCCCAAGAGCGCAGAGAAAACTCATCCGAGAGGCCACAAAAGACCCCAGGACAACATCTAAAGAACTGCAGGCCTCACTTGCCTCATTTAAGGTCAGTGTTCACGACTCCACCATAAGAAAGAGACTGGGCAAAAATGGCCTGCATGGCAGATATCCAAGGCGCAAACCACTGTTAAGCAAAAAGAACATTAAGGCTCGTCTCAATTTTTCTAAAAAAAACATCTCAATGATTGCCAAGACTTTTGGGGAGATACCTTGTGGACCGCCGAGACAAAAGTTGAACTTTTTGGAAGGTGTGTGTCTCGTTACATCTGGTAACACAGCATTCCAGCAAAAGAACATCATACCAACAGTAAAATATGGTGGTGGTAGTGTGATGGTCTGGGGTTGTTTTGCTGCTTCAGGACCTGGAAGGCTTGCTGTGATAGATGGAACCATGTATTCTACCATCTACCAAAAAATCCTGAAGAAGAATGTCCGGCAATCTGTTCGTCAACTCAAGCTGAAGCGATCTTGGGTGCTGCAGCAGGACAATGACCCAAAACACACCAGCAAATCCATCTCTGAATGGCTGAAGAAAAACAAAATGGAGTGGCCTAGTCAAAGTCCTGACCTGAATCCTATTGAGATGTTGTAGCATGACCTTTTAAAAGGCAGTTCATGCTAGAAAACCCTCAAATAAAGCTGATTTGCAACAATTCTGCAAAGAGGAGTGGGTCAAAATTCCTTCAGAGCGCTGTAAAAGACTCGTTGCAAGTTATCGCAAACGCTTGATTGCAGTTATTGCTGCTAAGGGTGGCCCAACCAGTTATTAGGTTCAGGGGGCAATTTCTTTTTCACACAGGGCCATGTAGGTTTTGAGTTATTTTTCTCACTAAATAATAAAAACCATCATTTAAAACTGCATTTTGTGTTCAATTATGTTATCTTTGACTAATAGTTAACGGTTATAGATAGATAGATAGATAGATAGATAGATAGATAGATAGATAGATAGATAGATATAATCTGATTTAATTTTATTTTTTTAAGTTATCCCCAACGAATTGGCTAAATGTTGGCTTTGAGTTTTGTTCATGTTTGAAAAAAGGACTTCTGTCTTCATTTAGATTGAGGCCTGAAATAAGGCCAAACTGTTTAACTACTTGTAGGAACATGGGGATACTAGTGTGGGGTGATGAGACGGTAAGGAGCAGGTTGTCTGCAAATAGGCTTGCTTTGTATTGCTTGTCAGATATTGGAATGCCAGAAACGTCAGGGTTAATTCTAAGGGCTTCTGCCAATGGCTCAATGACTAGGGCGAACAGGGCGGGGACGGGGGGCAACCCTGTCTTGTCCCTCTCTGTATTGTTATGGGAGTGTGTTTTGGTGTTGGGAGTTTAAGGGTGGCAGTGGGTGAAGAATACAGACCTGTTATAGCTTGTAGAAAGTTCCCTCCTATACCCGCTCTTCTTAATGATGCCAGCATGTACGGCTAACTCATGGTGTCAAATGCTTTTTCCATGTCTAATGACACTAATGCAATAGGTTGGTTTTTGCTGTTGGCACCATGGAGAAGGTTAAGGACTTTTCTGACATCAGGGGCTTGGCGACTCAGGATAAACCCAACCTGATCTCTGTGGACTCCAAACAGAAGAGAGCAAGAAGATCGACACAGCTGCTTAAATACCCTTTGTCTCTGAAGCAGGGCTAGTCCCTGCGAAACAGCTGTCAGACTTGTCGTTTTCCCCACTGCTGTAAGCTTTTTGTGTCAGCCCAGCCACAATAAAGGGTATTTTAGCAGCTTTGCCCATCTCCTTCCTCTCTTCTGTTTGAAATAGTGGACTACCATTGGAGCACGCTGCATGTAAGCCCAGTGTGGCAGTATCCACCCCTGCTGCATTTCATGCAAGTGCTTTTACTTCTTCATATTTGCATTGATCTCTGTGGACTAATGCAAACAAGACTTTAAGTCTGGTGACCAAAATAGAGGTGAAGATCTTATAGTCCAAGTTTAGAAGAAAAATAGGGCGATAGTTCCTCACCTCCAAGTGGTCTCTCTTAGGCTTTGGTATCGCAGCAATGGTGGACTGTAAGAAATCTGATGAGGGGACTTTCCCATCAAATATGGTGTTGTAGAATCTAATGAGGTATGGAGTGAGCATCTTTATATTTATAGTATATTGCAGTGAAGCAGTCAGGACCAAGGGCTTTTCCATTTTTTTTCTTTTTTAGTCTCTTTATGGCTGAAAAGACTTCGAGTTCTGTGGTTGGGAGGTTAAGGGTTGCTGCTTTGTGTGCTCTGAGATGGGGAGTTTGGATGGAACTTAAAAATGAGCCGATTGGAGAAGGATCTGGGTTTAATGAGTAAAGCCCAATCTACACGATACGATTCTTTATACGATTTGATTACGATCCGATTAAATCCGACATGACCGATCAGGATTCAATTCGATTTACCATTGCAAAACAATGGCAAATCGAATCGAATCCTGTTCGGACATGTCGGATTTAATCGGATCGTGAATAGAATCTTAATCGAAGAGTAGAGGTCTTGGTAGTTTTTTATTTTTTTTATTTGCAGGATTTTAAGATTGTTGGAAACTCTAAGCTTTCTACCTAGCCAAGTGTTGGGCTTGTTGTACTGTGTATATATTTTGGATTTCCTCCAACAATTTTTTTTTTCCCGTTTTTAGCTGAAAGGAGTAGATTTGTTTAGATACAGGGAGGGATTTGAAGCATGGGCAAGTTTTAATATATACAAAGTTTATTTTCTAAATTTAGTTGCTGTTCTGATGGTTTATGAGCTAACCATAGGTAATTTGGGATGATCTGCTGTGTCATTCAGTCTAATATTCTAGTAACTGCTCCTCAACATCAAGACAAATGGTACGATTGGTCAACAAGCTTTCATTTAGTCTCCAAGGTGAGTGAACATGGGGTGTAGATAATGATTTAGCTGTTGTACATACGATATCGTGGTCGGAACAAGAGGAGACTTTGTGTCTGGAGTATAGAAGATTGTGGATCAAATCTGCTGAGAATAATGTTAGGTCTATGCGGGAATAAGTTTTTGTGGGCCAAAGAATAATATGTGTAGCTTCTATTCTGAGGGTTATGCACACGCCAAATATCAACCAATCGGTGGGAAGCCAGTAAAGGAGTTAGCTGACGTGCTAATAGGCGTTGTCTTGATGTGATAGCAGCACCAGATTTGTCTATTGAAGGATTAGGAGCAATGTTGAAGTCACCAGCCCATATGATCTTTGTGTTATTGATATCTGAGATATGGGTTAAAACTAACTTAATTGCAGGTATAGGCGCTTCAGGTGGGGCATATAAGTTTTTATAAGGCATATTGGAGTATCCTGTATGGAGCCAAATATAATGGGGAACCTGCCTTCCTTGTCTCCTATGGTCCTGTCAATTCTTAAGGGTATGGAATTATGTGTAAGAGTAATAACTCCCCTATGCTTCTTGGTTGCAGAGGAGGCAAAATAACGTTGAAAAGTCTTATGGTAATACTTGGGGGTGGAGGTTTTAGTGAAATTTGTTTCCTGGATGCAAATAACATCAGGATTGCATTTTTAGTAATCAAGTAAGGCCTTCCTCCTCTTGATTGGTGAATTTAGTCCCTTAGCGTTATGGGAAATAATGTTAAAAGTAATCATTTCAACAGATAAAAAAAGAATGCTCATGTAAGACGTAGGAACCAATGCTATGCTTTTGGAGTGTGCCTCCCTTACAACCAAGCCATAGTGCGGGTGTGGAACGTCAACACATAAACAAATATAGCATAAACAATGGAGTTCAAAGACCCCGGCAGAGGTAAGTAACCTCAAGGAGATGAGGTACATTGCCAGCCATAATAAAAAAAAAACTGGCAGTGTGGCTCATCTAGTGTGGGGCAGCACGAATTGACTCGTGCAGCGAAGAGCAAGCATAACATAAAAAAAAATATACCAGTGCTGGGCAGATTTTTCACCAAACATCACACCGTACTAATAACATTATCTTATTGAAAGGAAATATAAGGGAGAAACAACCTGAGTACATGGAAATAGTATGTCATTTAAAATATAAAAATGTTTTGCAATGCATTAAACATGAAATAACCTCTTTGAGGGGTCCGATGGAATGGAAGCAGGATAAGAGAAACCAAGAGGGGCTGCAGTAATATACCAGCTACCCTCCGATTTCCCCCTAGATCTCCCCACCAAATTGACCATTGTGTCAAAGGCCCATTATAGATTTGTTTTCAGAATATCAAGTATATTGCATAAAGTGAAAAAAGGTTAATTGATAATGGGGCTTATGCGATTGAAAGTGTGAGAGCCACGTTCAGTCAGGTTGTGGAGATGTCATAGGCCCAGTGCACACCAAAACCGCTAGCAGATCCTCAAAAAGCTACAGGTTTTTGAAGCAGATTTTCAGAGCGATTCTAGACATGTTTAGAGAGGTTTTCTAAACCTGCCTAGCGTTTTTTGGAGCGTTTTTGTGTAGCAGATTACAAATATTGTTACAGTGAAGCTGTTACTGAACAGCTAATGTAACAAAAACGCCTGGAAAACAGCTCTGATCTAGCGTTTTTCAGAGCAGTGTGAGCTTTTCCTATACTTTACATTGAGGCAGAAAGGCATCTGCAAACCGCAAAAGTGCTGCAGGACCCACATCTGCGGTTTGCTAAAAACCTCAAACCGCTGGTGTGCACCATCCCATTGAAATACATTAGCCAAGCGTTTTCACAGGCGGAAGCAGTTTGCGGAACGCTTCAAAAACCGCTCAGTGTGCACCAGGCCATAGAGATAGGTAATGCCAAGCCAAAGGACCTCAAGCATACATCAAGGTAGCGGTAACTAGCAATAGTGCATTGCCAAAGTCAGTATAGGAACAAGCATGAAGGAATACCCCTTGGGTAGTAATGGGGCTAGGACTTTAAGAGCCAAAGTTTTTTAGTTATAGGTCTGCATGTGGTTCAGGGAGGTACCAAAGGTTTGGGTAAAGGAAATGTTACCTGTGCCGATATCTCAAAAATCGAGGCATAACTTATCCTCAGGGGTCACAAAGGATGTAGGTGCAGATAGAATTGCTGTCTGATGTTCACGGAAAGAAAAACGGCATACGCCATTCGGATTTTAAGATGGCGGCGAGGTGTTGTCCGACTGAGACGACCGTTGGCGGGTAACCTCGGTCCAGACTTTTACCGGCCGGGAAGATCTTTGTGGTAACGGAGGTAGGGTGATCGGTTCCAGCGGAGTACCTGCCTGCTCCAGGTGTCGGCTTGCCTCTTCTGGAGAGCACGAAGAGTAGGTCTGGTTGTCATGCTGGAAGTTAAGAGAGAATGGGAAGCCCCACTTGTACCGAACAGAAGCCTTGATGAGAGAAAGGGTTATTGGCCTGACTAGACATGGGACTCCGAGGAGATTGTCGCTCTGGTGTGGATGATGCACTTCTTGCGGCCTCCTCCTCCGCCATCTTGGTTTTCTTTGCCGCTCGGGCCTTAGATTTTCGGAAGGGGTTTTCAGGCGATGTTTTTGGCATTTTGTCTCCCTTTTTGTTCCGCCTGCTCCCGGGCATATCATGAAGTGAGGGAGTTAGTTTGCTGCGCTGTAAGGCAAGAACATCCATTTTTAGATGCTCTTCACTGCTCAAGTGCGGAGGTCTGGGAAGTTACGTCCGCCCCATGATGCACCGCGCATGCGCCCCCTGCATCCTCTTTTATATTCACATTCTTCCTCATTTTCCCCAAGCTTCTTATTTGTAAAGTCCAGTATATCCAGTGCTGATGCCATTCTTGTTTTACAAATGTTCTCAGCATCAACTCACTTGCAACCAGCCTGAAGAGAGCAGCTGGCCATGGGTTTCACACTGACATACAACGCATGCACTGCTCACGGTTTACAATATCCAGAGTCTGCATCACCTAGGGGCCTAAAAACATGTTTACTATAACAGAAGTTTTATTATATCAGTTTCCTATCCCAGGCGTTTCTCCAATAGACTTATAATGGAGATTAATATAGAATAAAACACTTCAGCGCAGGCTCACTTATGTCCACCACCGAGAACACCATAAAAACAGATGCGCTTACCAGATCCTTACAGACCTTAACTACAGGGTCTGTAATAAAGCTTTATGAGGTCAGCAGCAGGTGTCTTCACAGCCGGCCTCCTCTCCAGTTTGGACAGAATAACTCAAATCCTCATATGCAGTGTTTCACCAAAATTAGAGGCATGCAAAAAAAAAAAACAAAAAAAAAAAAAAAAACCAATGCACATCTAAGCGTATCTGTAGCAATTTTAATGTAGCGCAGTAAAAAACAGCATAAAAAGTTTTAAAAGGGGTCACTCACATCAGGGTCCTTGTTACAGGGACCCACAGAGAAGACAGCACATAAATCATGGGACGTCGTCCAGCCACACGTCCGCCTCACTCGACCGGTTTCACTATTAAAGTTTCCTCAGGAGCTATAATGGAGATTGGCCAGGACCTGGATAAGTAGTTTACTATATCGGAGTTTAATTTAGCGATTATACCGTATGAGGCTCCCACCACAGAGTTTTCCTCCGGCTGTGGTTCCTCTCCAGGCGTGCATAATTATTACTTGTCTCTTCCATATATGATGACTGGAGAAAAGCACCTGTAATGCTGGGGATACACGGTAAGTTTCTGTACCGTGTATCGACCAGCTGATAATATTCAGCTGGCCCGATCAAGCCGCTCAACCCGTGCCCGCTCGATTCCTGCCGGCGGACAATGGCAGGGAATCGAGCGGCTGATAAGGACCGCCGGCGGGGAAGAGCGGGGATCGATCCGCGGGGGCGCGGCAGGGAGGCGACGGGGTCGATCCGGCGGCTAATCGGCCGCCGGATCGACCCATGTATGCCCAGCATTAGACTTACCAGTAACTAAGTTTCTTGCCAGCATATGGAACACTGCTTATAACCCTTCCCTATCTTGTGCACCTTTCTGGAGATATATCTTTATAAATGGAGAATTAGTGTCTGGTCACCTTTGCAGTTGTCTTTGTGTTGGTCGCCCTTGTGTCTCGGTTTCACGCTTTGGTTACTTTTATATGAACGGAGTAGTTAGGGGGCTCAGGACATTTTATTATTATTATTATTATTATTATTATTATTTAGGGCCCGTTCAGATCACAAATGCGGATGGCCATGCGTGCGGAACGCGTGCGGACTGCAACGCGTACGAACGCATGGCCATCCGCGTTTGTGTGCGTTGCGTGGCTGATCCCATCACTGAAAAGTGAATGGGACAGCCACGCGTTTTTGCAAAATCTGCGTGCAGCATGCGTTCCCGGACCGCACAGGTCCGGAACGCATGCAGTGTGAACATCAGACATTGCACTCTATGCAATGTCTGATGTCGTGCGTTTTGGCCACCTGCACGCGTTTCCAAAACGCGGCTGGAAACGCGTGCAGTGTGAACGGGCCCTTAGTATTATTATTTAGTATTTATATAGCGCCGACATATTACGCAGCGCTGTACGTGTGTGTGTGTGTATATGTATATATGTATATCTCTATCTATCTATCTATATCTATATATATATATATATATCTCTTGTCACTAACTGTCCCTCAAAAGAGCTCACAATCTAATCCCTACCATTGCCATATGTCTATATTATGTAGTGTAAGTACTGTAGTCTAGGGCCAATTTTAGGGGGAGCCAATTAACTTATTCGTATGTTTTTGGAATGTGGGAGGAAACCGGAGTTCCCGGAGGAAACCCACGCAGACACGGAGAGAACATACAAACTCTTTGCAGATAGTGCCCTGGCTGGGATTCGAACCAGGGACCCAGCGCTGCAAGGCGAGAGAGCTAACCACTACACCACTACGCCACCGTGCTGCCCACTTTCATAATGTCCTTGTTTTAGTGTTTCAGAAGTAGTTGCACTATTCTTTTATTGGGTCCCATATACTTGCCAGAAACACTGATGGCTCGTTCACAATGGAGGCCTTTTTTTTTTTTTTTTTTTTTTTTTTTCGCCCTCCAAACGCTTGTGCAATGAATGTCTATGAGAACGTTCATATCATCGTGCTTCGTGTGCTGCTGTTCGTTCAGTAAAGTGGTGTGTGGACCATTTTCGAGGCGATTCCGCCTCAATGGAAGCAGCACGGTGGCGTAGTGGTTAGCTCTCTCGCCTTGCAGCGCTGGGTCCCTGGTTTGAATCCCAGCCAGGGCACTATCTGCAAAGAGTTTGTATGTTCTCTCCGTGTCTGTGTGGGTTTCCTCCGGGCACTCCGGTTTCCTCCCACATTCCAAAAACATACGGATAAGTTAATTGGCTCCCCCTAAAATTGGCCCTAGACTACAGTACTTACACTACATAATATAGACATATGGCAATGGTAGGGTTTAGATTGTGAGCTCCTTTGAGGGACAGTTAGCGACAAGATATATACACTGTGCAGCGCTGCGTAATATGTCGGCGCTATATAAATACTAAATAATAATAATAATAATAATAATGGAAGGTATAGGAGAAACGCGAAATGCTCACAAAATTGCTTTGTGCAGTGATTGCATTCGCGTTTTTAAGATTAAATACATTGTATTTATTCTTTTCCGGGTCAAAGAGTTCACTTTCTGACTTGCGTCAGGAAGTGAAAAAAATGCAATCGCGCTTATTGAAGCGCTTTACAAAAACTGCAGCGCCCACCCGAGCGCCAGGAGGAGTAAAAAAAAACTCCTGTGAAAGAGGCCTGAACGTTAGTCTAACTGGTGCTTTTTCAACTGCATGTGCTTTGCTGCGTTTTGCAGATAATTTGTGATATGCATGAAAAAAAATTGGTGTAAATAGACAGTCACAATTGCAAACACACTGTACAGTGGAAAACAAGCCTTCTAGCCAGAGTCTCCTCAAACCACTGCTAAACCATTTCATGCCATTAACTAAAGGGTATAAATGCATTAACTAAAGGTTATAAATGCATATGTACCTGCACTGGCAGAATGGAAGTTTATGTAAATGACTTATTTGCACTATAGGTGCACAAATTGGACATTATTGAATGCCCATTTTGCAGGAAGTGGTTAAAGCGCACCTGGACAAGAAATAAACTGATGAGATTAAGATCTGTACCTGTAATTCTACTCCATAAAAAGTTTTTATTGCTCAGCTAAATGACAGTGTTAGATGTTGTATAACTCCTGTTCTAAACGATTGCCCTTTTTATCTATTCCCTCCCGTTCAAAATTATCTCTTCCTTGCAAGAGTGTTATTGCCCATAATTTCTTCACACTATCAGTGAGAGTTAAGGCTCATACACACGTGCAACTTAATACGCAACCAACCGCACAACATGATCAGCCGCACATCTTGTTGTTTACACAAGTATGTACACACGCCCTGATCAACTAAACAACCAACTCATTTAACCCAGAGGCGCTCAGTGTTGATGATACTGGCAGATGCTGTTTACTCCTGTAATGGATTGCGGAGATGCCGCCGCGCGGCCTAGCAGCGGGGCGGCGGTCTCCGTGTTAAGACCGGCGGTTTCCGCACAGCAACATGCGTCTGGTTCGCCTGGGCCTTCTAGTGCACACAGATGGAGAGCTACGCACGTGTGCGCGCTAGAAGGCAAGCCCTCTATGCCAGTAGGAGAGCGATCAGCTGATCAGGTCGATCAGCTGATCCCAGCGCGGTTACTGATTGGCTGAGTGGCGCGGGGCGACGCAGAGGAGCGCTGCAGTGTATATATAGATCTTGCTGGTCAGTCTCTGTCTGCCGTTGAGAATACTTACGTGTGAGCACTCAGACCTTAGTCAGATCCCACAGTGTGTTAGAACCAGGTGGACCTGGGAATTCACACTTAGCCAGATTACTGCTGTGTTATACTTTAGACCAGTTCCGGGGTGTTGAGACCAAGGACCTCACACCCAAGCTTAGGATTACTGTGTCATTGCTGAGTTATTCTCTAGACTAGTTCCTGGGTGTCGAGACCAAGGACCTTTACACCTCAGACTAGGACTGTGCTTTATATCTGTTATGACTATTTTCTCTGTTGACCTCTCTCTTGCTTTCTGATTCGGTACCTCTGCATATCTGCCTACCTGTTGCCAAACCCTGCCTGCACCCGGTTACCGAATCAGCCTTCTGTCTCTGTACCTTATCTGCTCGTGTGTTGCCGACCTGCCCTGCCCGACCCTCCAGGCTGTCACTCATCCCTTGAGTGCTCAGTCTATCTGTACTAGCTGTGACACTATTCCACCAAGTGTCAGTTAGCTGTTAGGACTCCTGCTCCTCAGAGAGTCCGGCCTGCTAGTAGCCAGTGGCCTCTACTCCTCTGGAGTCCCCTGGCTGCAGTACAGTCTATTATCTGATCACCAAGTATCACTGGTTGCCAAGTTCTCTCTATTCCCCCTCTCAAGGAGATAGTCCCTGCACAGCCGAGGGCCACCTGCCCCTCAGGTGGTTCCTGGCCGAGCTCCCTGTGTCTCCTGCCTCACGGGAGATAGCCTACAGTTACACCAAACACTTACACTTCATTAGGTGTCCAGAGGTTAGTTATACTTGTATTATTGGTGATTCTGCACATCATCCATAATGAAGTATACATCTGTATTATTGATGATTCTGCAGATCATCAATAATCAGATTCTCTCTGTGTGCTGACACCAATCGTTACAACTCCTATCTGTTATTGCCTGATGAAGCGAGGTTGTATCCCGTGAAACGCATTGCACTTTATTTGGAGTATCCAATAAAATTGTTTTGACTGAAAATCCACAGTCGTGTGTTCTGCTTGGAGGAGGTGAGTCCACCACCGCCTCCTCTATTACCAAGATGGGTTTTTAAGTTCTTTTAGTGTTTTTTTTATCCTGTTGGCGCCTCTGTTATCCTTTTATCAACTCATTTAACCACTTACATACCAGCAGTCTCTGGCCACATAAGAACCAGAGACTGCTAGTACCAGAAACGGGGCTTACTGACAAATGGCTGCACTGAACCCTCCACTCTCGCCAGTCACCCCGCTCACCCATTCGAGTGAATGGGGTCACTGTGAATGGGGTCAGTAGCCCATTTCATTGGCATCAATGTGAGCCAATGGGATTTGCTTACGGTGATCACGGGATCAGGAGCCAATGAAATCGGCTCCTAACTGGCACACATAGCTCTGCATATCAGGAGAGTCATATGGATTGTATGTGTCCTACCTGTCCAGGAAATTGAAGGGAACGATCATGAAGAAAGATCCTATTTGATTTATATTAATCTCCGTCCAATGATTAACAGAGGACTGACGGATTAGCAGAAATATTAATGCCTAAGTAGGTTATATATTTAGTTTGCATAGTGATGCCTAATGAGTTAGCCAAGTGTTGGCCTTGTGATTTGGTTAGGTTAGAGAAGAGCACTTCAGTTTTGTCTATATTTATTTAGTCCTAGACCAGACACCAATCCAAAATGCTTGACAAGCTGTAAGGCATTTGGGATAGAGGTGTGAGCGGGAGGACAGTGTGAGGAGTAAGTCATCTGCGAAAAGATTGACTTTATATTGCTTATCTGCTACAGATATGCAGAGGATATTTGGGTCAGCACAGATTCGATCAGCCAATGGTTCAATAACCAGGACAAACAGGGCTGGTGTGAGGGGACAGCCCTGTCGTGTCCCTCTTTGGATCCGGATTGGGTCTCTTGTAGAGGAAGGGAGTTTGAGGGAGGCCACGGGAGAGGAATAGAAGAAAGTGATAGCTTGCAGGAAACCCCCTCCTTTTTCCAGCTCGCCTTAACACCGCCAACATATAGGGCCTACTGATAGTGTCAAATGCTTTTTGTTCATGTCTAGGGAAACGAAAGCTATTGCTTGACGGCGAGAGTTGGCGCCGTGGAGAAGATCAACCACCTTTTTTACGTTATCTGGGGCTTGATGACTGGGAATAAATTCCACCTGATCACGGTGGATAAGGGGTCCACAGGCTTTATCAAGGCTAGAGACCAGAATGGAGTTAAAGCTCTTATAATTCAGATTTAATAGTGATATTGGACGATAGTTCTTCACCTCCAGTGGGTCCCGTTTTGGGATCACTGCTATAATTAATTGCAAGAATTCTGGAGATGGAGTCTTCCCATCTAGGATGGAATTATAGAACCGTATCAGGTGGGGTGTTAATACTTTGCAAAACATTTTAAAGTAGATAGCTGAGAAGCAGTCGGGGCCAGAAGCTTTTTCATTTTTTAGGATTTTAGTTGCTGCTGTGATTTCTAGTTCTGTTATTGGGTAATTGAGGGCTTGTGCTTTTTCTGGGTGTAAAATATGGAGTTGTTATTGGACCTAAGAACGTATCAGTGGAAGATAAGTCTGGGTTTAGGGAAGAGTTAGAATATAGTGTTTGGTAATACGAGGAAAACTCTTTATACATTTTAAGAGGGTCTTGTGAGGATCCGCTCGGCTGCCTGCGCAGGCAGGCAGCTTTTTGACCACTGTTCAGGTCTGCATTCTGCAGGTCTCTGGAAGAGAGACCTTTTGTCAGTTTTGCAGCTTGCTGCTGAGGAATTTGCATACGTTTGTCATGCAGATTGCCTAGCCACATGCTTTGTAGGCTTGATCTATATATACCATGTGATATCACAGATCTGGGCTGGTCATAAGGGTTAGTCCTGTGTAACACTCCTGGAGTGTCAGCCTTGCTCATTGTGTAAAGATTAGCTTAGAGTAATTCCTGGGACTGCACTAGGCAGGTTCCCTAGTGCAGTTAGGATTGCATATCTGTTTTGTTTGTCTGTTGCGATTGTCCTGTCCCAGCGGTGGTCGACAGGAGATCGTTCTGATCGTTGTTCTTGGAGTATAGCTGGAGCAGCGGTTGCTACCAGCTATCTCATTTGCCTGTCTAGCTTGGATCGCACTCGCCTTGCGCTAGTGCTGTGGATCCTATCTCTCACTTATTCCTGTTTTCGTGTATCTGTCTTGTCTGCTACAAACGCTTGCTGGAGGCTCGGTGAGGTAACCGTTAAGCAAGCGCTCGCGTCCTCTGTTTCATGTTTGTCTGTCGGTGGTTAGTTAGGCGTGCTTGTCTCTGTTGTGCTTATCACGCAAAGACCGCGCATAAACGCGTGCACTGTTGCGAATGAGTGCGGTGTTCGCCTTTAGTTAGCGTTATTTTCCTTATCTTCTCATTGTATATTTGCTGTGCCTTTGCTACTCTCGTGCTCTGCCTTGCTGTAGCCTTGTGTCACCTCTGGCAATCGCCTCTCTCGCGATTGCGTTCCTACTTCATATCTGCTGTTGTGTATGCACCGTCGCGGGTTGGCGACTAGTTTGGTGCACACACATACAATCTGTCCCTTTGCTCAATCTCATTCGCAATCGCTTCTCAGGCGATTGCGTTCTCACTCAGTTTCCTTTGTTGTGTGTCCGCCGTCGCAGGTTGGCGGCTAGATTGGTGGACATACATACATTCCTCATCTGTGCTTTTTCGGTCTTGTGTCGCTGTTAGCAACCGCCATCTCCGGCGATTGCCTTCTCACTTTATCTTCCTGGTTGTGTGTTCATCGTCGCAGGGTGGCGACTAGTTTGGTGAACACACATACCCTCTGTCGCTTTGATCTCTCTCTTTCAGGGCTATCTTGCCCTGCGTTTCTTCCCTTCGTGCAATTCCTGTCTGGCGTGTGTGGCAGGGCAGAGGAACTGTTCTTCTGCACTCCACAGCTCCACCTGCCGACAGGAATTTCCCTCTACAGGTGCATCGCACCTTTTGCTGGGTTCCCTCAAATTATACGCTTGTGGAGGATTTCCACAGTGTCAGCGCACGCCCGGTGCGCTGATCACGGAGAGAATTCCACAATCGTTACAGGTCTGAGGTAACCATCCCTTTTTGAGGCCTGGAACCCACTACAAAGTGCTATCGCTAATCACAATCACTAGCATTTTTAATGAGCGTTTTGTAAGTGATTTAATGAGGGTTATCTGGTGATTTTGGTAGCGATTTTAAAAAGTGTAAGCGTTTTGCCCAGGGCTGTGGAGTCGGAGCAATTTTGGAGTCGCATGATTTTGTGCAAAATCCACAGCCCTGGTAAGTATTAGACTAAGGAGTTGGAGTCGAGGAGTCGGAGTCTGAGCCATTTTGGGTACCCGGAGTTGGAGTCTGAGTCAGTGTGCAGTAATTTTAAAAACTCTAGCAAAACCACTCTGTATAATGATTCATGGGTGATTACACCAGCATTTATATACTTAACATTGCAAAAAACGCTCAAAAATGCTGCATGTCTTGCGTTTGCGATTTTGCTAAACGCTCCAGTGGAATTTGGCCCATCCATTAACATTAGCTGAGCGTTTCAGGAAATTGCAAGCGTTTTGAATCACTCCCTAAATGCTCAAAAAATCGCTCTAGTGGGTTCCAGCCCTAAGATCATATATGTAGGATATGCTTAAGATTATGGGTGGCTCTTAATTTTTTGGCTAGCCAAGTATTAGGTTTGCTTTGTTGGACATTTTTATTTCAGACCTTGTCCAGCAAATAGCCTTTTCTATCCTGGTTGATAGTAAAACATTAATTTTGGTAGTGGTATCTGATTTCTGTTTATAGTGGTAGGGGGAAGGATTAGCCACATGAGCCATCTTTAGTCTAAGTAATTTGTATTCTTGGTTAATCTGCTCATCCGTCTTGGCCTTCTTTATTTGTGAGGCAATTTTAATAAGGAGACTTCTAATAGTTTGCTTATGGGCCAGCCAAAGAGTACCAGGGCCTGTGTCAGGAGTATCATTTAGTCTGATATAATCAAGTAAACCTTCTTCCACATCAAGACAGTTGACGTTATCAGCTAATATGCTCTCATTTAGGGCTTGATTCACAAAAGGGTGCTAACTTAGCATGCCTAAAAGCCCCTTAGCGCGCCTAAAGCCCTTTAGGACGTGTACATTTTTGCTCGCTAAGCTAGAGCGCGCAAAGTTTAAGCAGTGCGCGCAAATCAAACCGTCGCACCATGTGCGCCTAAACCGTTGCACTTGGTGCGCCCAAATCGTCGTATATTGCGATGTTTCGGGCACACGCGGTGCAACGTTTTAGGCGCACCCGGTGCAACGTTTTGATCAATAAAAGCTTTGGGTGTGCTAATTGCTTAGCACCCTAGTTAGCACGCCCAAAGCTTTTAGGCGTGCTGAGTTAGCACCCTTTTGTGAATCAAGCCCTTAGTCTCCATGTTGGACGCGAGAGGGGGGCACTAAATGACCTGCAGGCAGTCCAAACTATTTATTGTATTTATAAAGCGCCAACATATTACGCATTATCGTGATCTGACCACGAGCAGACTAAATGTCTAGAAAAAAAGTAAATGGGATATCAACGAAGCAGAAAATAATATGGCGTCAATGCGGGAGTATGTGTGATGAGCTGAGGAATAGTATGTATAACCTCTAAGTTGAGGGTTGTGATCTCGCCATGTGTCAACCATATGATGTAAAACTAATAATGAAGTCAGTTGCTGAGCGTGTTGAGACTGGCGATGGGAGGATGTTGTGTCCGACCTATCAATATTAGGAATTGGCGCAATGTTAAAATCGCCTGCCCATAGTTTCATTATCTGACCAATGTTAGAGAGGTGGCCCAAAAAATATCAAAACATAGGAAAAGGCTATACAAGGCAAAAAGGGCACAAGATACATGATCATGCAATTTTGGGCTGGTTAGGTAGGCCCAGTAATACATGTACGAGGCTGTCATAGGAAAGGAGCACATGCTAATGTAGAATCCACTAGGGAAGGGAGGACCCTGCCAAAGGGGAGTGTATATGAGGCTTTAGGTTTGGATCCCAGTAGGACGTTGTGTTGTAAAGTTGCAATGCAACATTACAGCGCAACAAAAAAGTGGAAACGCAGATTAATGCTGCATTACCATCGCATAAAGTAGGTACTGTAAACACATACAGTCAATGAAAAGTATGTTTTCCTGTATCTAGTTACATTTACTTTTAGAGGTAACGCACTGCAGCAGTGCGTTACCATAACGCTGCACAATACGATGCAACGCTAACTTCACACTGTGAACGCCTCATAGAATTTTAATTGCATTGCCGTAAGCTACGTTATAAGACTTAAAGGGGAACTGAAGAGAGAGGTATATGGAGGCTGTCATGTTTATTTCCTTTTAATCAATACCAGTTGCCTGGCAGCCCTGCTGGTCTATTTCTCTGCAGTAGTATCTGATTAAAACCAGAAACAAGCATGCAGCTAGTCTTGTCAGATCAGACTTATAAGTCTGAACCACTGAAACACCTGATCTGCTGCATGCTTGTTCAGGGGCTATGGCTAATAGTATTAGAGGCAGAGGATCAGCAGGGCTGCCAGGCAACTGGTATTGTCTAAAAGGAAATAAACATGACAGCCTCCATATACCTGTCTCTTCAGTTCCCCTTTAACGCAACTCCTCAACGTCCCACTGTCAGCATAGTCTGAGTATTGCCAGTCTGCTGTTTATGGCTGCAGTGGTTCTTACTATGTCAGGGAGTGATATGTGATAGTTTTGCAGTCTCGGGAAGAAGTTTTGAATTCGGTTGATATCATTGATTGGCTATAGTCAATAAATGTTATCATGTTGATTCAAAACTTCTTGCTTTTACTGATAACTAGCATGATACAGTACTCTACTGACACTACTTTTTGCTGTCTTCGTAATTTGGAGAGCAAGGGAAATAGATTGAAACAACGATCGAGTGGCTACTTTGCGGCATCAATCTTTCATTGTGATTGAATCTGTGAGAGGTTGATGCTGCATATTAAGTAATGTATGCTCACCTTTACCCCAATGTCTGCCAACCAGTTCTGAAACCTTAATACTGACATCCCAGAAATATCGGTATGCAGAAATCTTCCTCGTGTGTGGGAGGTGGCAGACCCAGGAGGCACCAAAGTGAAATTTGGACGCACGGTATCGCCTGATATGCACAGAGTTTGCTAGGGTTTTTCTTGGGGGTCTTTTTTTGTTTGTTTTTTTGGTTTTTGTGCCGTGGTCCAGGTGCCCACAATATATACCTCATTTTGCATTTTTTTTTGTTTTTTTTTAGTTTTCCTTTTTTTTTGGGGGGGGGGGGGAGGGTAAAGGGTTTACTGCCAAAAACAGGGTTTGTGCGGGGGAGAGGGTTAAGTGTCAGGCGTCAGGACCTGGGCTTGTGGCAGGGGTTGGAGGGTTAACGGTTAAGTGTCAGGAAAGGGTGTTTGTGGTGGTGGGGGGTGGTTAAATAGGAAGTGTCATGAAAATCTTAAAATTTAAAACACATATAAATAAGTACATTTCTCCCTGAGTAAAATGAGCCATAAATTACTTCTCTCCTATGTTGCTGTTACTTACAGCAGGTAGTAGAAATCTGACATTACTGACAAGTTTTGGGCTAGTCCATCTCTCCATAGGAGATTCTCAGCATGGCCTTCATTCTTTATAAAGACATTCCCTGAAAAGGATTTATACAAATATGCTGGCCAGCCTCCCTGCTCGCTGCACACTATTTTGACAGTTGGACGGAGCAACTGCCGTTCACTAAGTGCTTTTAAAAATAAAGAAAGCCCTGAGAACCTCCCTATGAAAAGATGGGCTAGTCCAAAATCTGTCGGTAATGTCAGATTTCTACTACTTACTGTAAGTGATAGCAACATAGGAGAAAAGTAATTTATGGCTCATTTTACTCTGGGAGAAATGTACTTCTTATTTGTATGTGTTTTAAATTTGAAGATTTTCGCGAAAGTTCCTCTTTAAAGAGAACCTGTACTGAGTAAAAATATTTAAAATAAACACATGAGGTAACTTCAAATGAAGATTACATAGTTACCTCGCCATCAGTTCCTCTCAGAAGCTCACCATTTTCTTCTGACCATAATCCCTTCCAGTTCTGACAATATTTTGTCAGATCTGAAATATATCAGTTGCTGTCCGTAAAATATCAGTTGCTGTCAGTTATAGCTGAGAGGAAAACTGATGTACCAGGTAATGTTCATGTTTCCCTATGGCTCAAGTGGGCGATGTTACAGTTTAACTGTGTGCTGACCAGAAAGCTGTTATGGGTAATGGCCATTTTCAAAATGGAGGACGGAAAATTTCCTTGATCACAGTGAACAACCAGGACGCGGGACAGGAGAAAGACACTGAGGAGTAGACTACATGGAAGGTAAGTATGACTTATGTATGCTTATTTTGACTTTTAATTTTCAGTTCAGGTTTTCTTTAAGCTTATGTGAGGGGGAGGGTTCTGTGTCAGAGTAGGTATAGTTAAATATTGGTAAGATTTACTGATATTTTACTATGGTAAATTAACACTAACTAGAATATCGATAAATGTACCAATATTCTACTGTCGGGCAGTTTACCTGTGCCCATAATCCAAGTACGTGAACCAGGCTAATTGTTATGATTTTGATAATGCAAGTTTTTTTTTTTTTGTTTTTTTTTTCTTCTGAATAGCGTAAACATTTGAGTGAGAATTACAATTCAGAAGAAAGTAATCTGTTACTAAAGGATGCTATGCAATTTCATTATTTATGCTTCACTTGTTATTTCTACACCAAACACTGATTTTTTTTCCAATATTTTACAGCCTGTAGAAGCCACAGATGATGCCTTCTGGGATCAATTTTGGTCTGACTCTGCTACATCTGTGCAAGATGTCTTTGCTTTAATTCCAGCAGCTGAAATCCGTGCTGTTCGAGAAGAATCCCCTTCAAATCTGGCTACACTATGCTACAAGGTGATGTTTTAAAGCAAACCTATGTTTACATGTTGCCAAAGCAGTTTGATCCTTATGGCATGTCCATTGTGTAGGTACCATTTTGTGGTCGTTTCAAGGCCTGCAGGATATATTTACAATGTCCTGGATTTTAAAAAGTCTGCACTGACACAAATTTGACACAAAAGCCCATCCTAAAGCCCACCACCTCCTGGCTCTGCATTCCTGCTATGAGGATACATAGCAGGAAAGCAGAGCTACAAGGGGGCAGGCTTGGGCTTGAAAAGACATCACAGAAGACTGACTCGGCTATAATCATTCCGGGGAAAGCTAGATTGTATGCTCAGTCTGAGATTTTATCAGAGCTGATAACCGTAAGACAGCAGTGAAAGATGAAACAAAGAGGAGAATAGGTGTTTACTGTCATGTTCCCATTGATATATATGGTAAAATACATGAGGGTGCTTTGTCTCTGGTGCTCTTTTAAAATGCACCTATAATGAATTTTAAGGCTCACAGTTAATGTAAAGACCAAGTTAATAAAGGTAGCAGCTTACCACAGTGTCAACCTTATGGATCAATGCTTTAACTGCTGAGTAATTTTGATGAACATGAGGGTGCTTCGCCTCTGGTTCTCTTTAAGAATTGGAGGCCTAAAATTCGGGGGGAAAAATGTACCGCTTTTGACTCCTAATTCCAGACAGAAATGCACCGCCAGGGAGGTTAATTACACAGACCTTGCCATAAACATTTAGCGGCATGGATGCTCATCTCCTCAGTCACTGTTCTAAATTTCCCAAGATCGGCTGAAGGTTGCCCTCAGTAACATTTTTAAGAGGACACTGGATTCACGCCCATAGGTATTTGAATTTTGACTATCGCCTAAAGATTTGATTGTGCAGTGCAAATGTGAAGGTCAATATCATGTAATGGAAAGAGGAATGACTTAAACCAGTACATTAATAGGCCTGAAAGCTTGTGAGAGACAGAATAAATATCAAGAACATTTTCTAATGAGGGACCTGGGGCAGACAGATATACCAGCATATTGTCTGCATAGAGTGATATGTGTTCCTCTAACCTATTGATCTTCAACCCCCGCTCTGGAAAACGCTAGACCAGAGCGGTTTTCCAGGCGTTTTTGTTACCGGTACATTAGCTGTTCAGTAACAGCTTCACTGAAACAATATTTGTAATCTGCTACACAAAAACGCTCCCAAAAACGCAAGGCATGTTTAGAAAACGTCTCTAAACATGCCTAGAATCGCTCTGAATTCTGCTCCAAAAACCTCTAGCGTTTTGAGTATCTACTAGCGGTTTTGGTGTGCACTGGGCCTGAGATGTGGACTGCCTGTGCTAGCGGTTCAATCGCTATGGTGAAGATAAGGGGTGAAAGTGGGCATCCCTGCCTTGTGCAATTGTAAAGAATGGTGACACGGTTGCATTGATTCAGAGTCTTGCCCTAGACCACCTATATAAAATGCTTAACCATCTCTTGAAGCCGGGTCCAAACCCAAATTTATCCTAGAACCACACTATTGAGTCAAATGCCTTTTTGGTGTCTAACAATATAACTCAGGTTTAGGTGTTTAGGTGTCTTTCTGGGGGAATTGAATATTTGCAAACAATCGCCTAATATTTTGCCTAATGGATCTAGACAAGACAAATAACATTTATATTGTGCTTTTTTCCCTTCAGACTCAAAGCACCAGAGCTGCAGCCACTAGGACGCGCTCTATAGGCAGTAGTAGTGTTAGGAAGACTTGCTCAAGGTCCCCTACTAAATAGGTGCTGGCTTACTGAACAGGCAGAGCCGAGATTCGAACCCTGGTCTCCTGTGTCAGAGGCAGAGCCCTTAACCATTACACAATTACACCATTACACCATCCAGCCACCACACCTGCAATACTTCCAGTACATTTTAAAGCCTTCAATATAAAATAAGGCTATTGCACTCTAGGAAAGTCTTAGGATTTTGACTTTGCGTACAAATCTTTTTATCTCAAGCTGATTTTTACTTCAGGTTTGGTTTGAGTTGAACTGGTACTGTATATTTTTATCTTACTTCATGTGACTTCAGGTACACTTGAAAACACAGACTTCTGACTGAGTAGATCCTGGTGTTCTTCACATGAGTTGTTAACTAGATTTTAACATGGAGTATAATTGTGTCTTGCAGGCTGTGGAGAAGCTGGTAGCTGGTTCAGACAATGGGTGTCCTTCAGAAAAAGAAAGACAAATGATACTGAATTGTGCTCGGTTGCTAACTCGTGTACTGCCATATATCTTTGAAGACCCAGACTGGAGAGGATTTTTTTGGTCCTCTGTCCCTGGGGCAGGACGAAATCAGGTAAGCTTCGTGGAGTTTTAGATGATTTTTTTTTTTTTAATGACGTTCTAAAGTCTAGATCTTATTTAGCATTAAAAAGAAGCAACTTAAACCTTGTACACACGCTATTGGAAACCTGGACAAGTGACTGTTCATGGCTGTCTTGGACGAGAATCTAGCATGTGCAGCTGTCATCTACATCGTTCAAAGATCAGCTAGGCTGGCTCTTTAAACAATGGCAACAAGCAAGTGCATTGTTCCCTTCCTTTCAGCAACACTTGAGGCTGCTTTATCATCCGCCGCACAACAGTCCCTCCTCCCCTCTGTATTGCACGGTACACATCACTCATCTGTAGCTGAATGATATATCTGTATAACACTCCTATTTGGAACTGTCTCCCAAGCAACCTTGTCTGATGCAAGTGACAGTTATGTTTACATACAACCAAGGGTAAATATAAAGGCTTGGTAAATTAACTTTTCATCTATAGATATATTCAAAGGACAGGAGGGCATAAACGTGGTTGAAAGATGTTCTCACCTGTATAGAATAAGGTTAAGGGCAAGAGAGGTTAAAAACTCTTGTCGTGGGAAACAATGGTAGCAAATTCTATATCTGCTTGCCCCTGGATGCACGTGCAAAGCTGTAATGGCAAGGTGGTTCTTTGGTCAAGTCAAAAAGTAAAGATTTTTAGCCTTGACGCTTTTTATTCCTCCTGGTTTATGATATACTGTAGAAGAGGGTTCAAGAGCTTTATTTTGATGGCCATATCTTTTAACCTAAATCATGAAGCAACTGTGGAACATTACACGTTTTTATATATTCATGCTTTGCTTTAACAAATACTTCCTACTTCTCTCACAGTTTGCAAATTGTCTTCTTTATTTACTTATCTGCACTAGTGACTGTGTGTCAAGGTTACAAAAAAGTGGGTGTAGCCAAAAACAAATTTCACTGGTCAAATATAAACTGCTGCCTTTCTTACACTGTTAATGGCAAGGTTCTCAAACTTTGCAGTTTGTCACTGGGTGACTGGGATTAATATTCAGGAAAATGGGTGGAGCCTACAACAGCAAATCAAAATTCACCTGTTGATTTTCAAGGGTAATATTTAAATTCCTGCTACTCTTACACTGTTAATAGCAGATGCCTCAAACCTGGTACAGTTGGTCACTAGGTGACTGGGGTTCAAATTCAGAAAGGGAGCAGAGCCACAATCAGCCAATCAGATTTGATTAATTGCAATGGGAATAACAAATTGATACCAAGGACCCCAAAGCTCATAAACTTGGTAATTGAGTGACTATATGTCAAAGTCAGAAAAAGTGGGCGGCACCAACCACTACATTTTTTGCATGGGGAAAATATAAATTGCAACCATTCTTACACCGTTAATGGCAGAGTTCCCAAACTTGCACAGTTGACCACTGGGTGACTGGGATTAATTTAGAAAGTGGGTGGAGCCTACCACTGCCAATCCAAATTCACCTTGATTTTTCAAGGGGAATATTTACATTGCTACCATTCTTACGCTGTTAATGGCAGAGGTCTCAAACCTGATACAGTCAGTCATTGTGTGACTAGGGGTCCAAATTCACTAAAGGGATGGAGCCACACACAGCCAATCAGATTTGTTAGATTGATTTCAGCCATTCTGTTATTGGCAGGGTTCTCAAACTTGACACAGTTGGTCACTGGATGACTGGGATTAATATTCAGGAAAGTGGGTGGAGCCTACAACAGCCAATTAATATTTACCTATTGATTTTCAAGGGTAATGTTTATATTGCTGCCATTCTTACACTCTTAATGGCAGAGGCCTCAAATCTGGTACCCTCAGTCACTGGGAGTCTGGGGTTTAAATTCTGAAAAGGTGGCGAGCTACAAACAGCCAATCAGATTTGTTTAATTTCAATGGAGAAATTAATAATAATAATAATTTAATTGGATCCCAAAGCTCATAAACTTGGTCATTGAGTGACTGTGTGTCAAGATTAGAAACAGCCCAAAACAACTAACTTTTTTTACATGGGAAAATATAAACTGCAGCCATTCTTACACTGTTAATGGCAGGGTTCTCAAACTTGACACAGTTGGAGACTGGTATTAATATTCAGAAAAGTAGGTGGAGCCTACAACAGCCAATCAAAATTAACCTATTGATTTTCAAGGGGAATATTGAAACTGCTGCCATTCTTACACTGTTAATGGCAGAGGCCTCAAACCAGCTACAGTCATAGTTACATAGTTACTTGGCTTGAAAAAAGACATACATCTGTCGAGTTCATCCAGAGAACAAAGTACAACACCAGCCTGCTCCCTCATATATCCCTGTTGATCCAGAGGAAGGCGAAAAACCCTTATAAAGCATGGTCCAATTAGCCCCAAAAGGGAAAAAATTCCTTCCTGACTCCAGATGGCAATCAGATAAAATCCCTGGATCAAAATCATTGGGCATTCCTAGTAATTGTAGCCATGGATGTCTTTCAACGCAAGGAAAGCATCTAAGCCGGTCATTAAGAGACTGGGGTTCAAATTCACTAAAGGGGCAGAGCCACAAACAGCCAATCAGATTTCTTTGCTGGATAAACTGCTTCCTTCACACAATTTTGATGCCAGGAACTCAAATTCTTAGAAACGTGGTCATTGAGTGACTATGTGTCAAGGTTACAAGAAGGTGGTGGAGTCAAAAACCGATTTCCCTGGGAAAATGTAAGCTGCAGCCCTTCTTCACTGTTAATGCCAGGGTTCTCAAACTTTTGCGCAGCTGGTTACTGGTGGGCTGGGATTAATATTCAGAAAAGTGGGTGGAGCCTATAAAAGCCAATCAACATTCACCTGCTGATTTTCAAGGGCAATATTAAAATTTCTGCCATTCTTGCACTGTTAATGCCACAAGCCTCAAACCTGGTACAGTTGGTCATTGGGTCACTGGGGTTCAAATTCAGAAAACTGGGCGGAGCCACAAACAGCCAATCAGATTTATTAGCTGGATAAACTGCTTCCATTCACACAATTTTGATGCCAGGAAACTGAAAGCTCACAAACTTGGTCGTTGAGTGACTGTCTGTCCAGGTTACAAAAAGTGGTCAGAGCCTAAATCAAATTTCACTGGGAAAATATAAACTGCAGGCCTTCTTACATTGTTAATGGCATGGTTCTCAAACTTTGCCCAGATGGTCACTGGGTGACTGAAATTAATATTTAGGTAAGAGGGGGGTGGGGGGGGGGGGGGGCTATAATAGCCAATCAAAATTCACCTGTTGATTTTCAAGGGGAATATTTAAATTGCTGCCATTTTTACACTGTTAATAGATGCCTCAAACCTGCTACATTTGGTCATTGGGTGACTGGGGTTCAAATGCTGGAGAGGGGCGGAATCACACGCCGCCAAACTGATTTATTTAATTTCTATGGGAATATACAAATTATTTATGCCAAAGCTCACAAACTTGGTCATTTGATTGATTGATTGATAGATAGATAGATAGATAGATTTATTCACAACCCTTAGCGAACATGTTTTTACACTAACTCTATGGTTTATGATGGGTCTCTTATGTTAATGTATTATACAAGCCCTTCATAATATCACTGCCTATAATTAATAATTTTTACTGTTATAGCTGTTTTATTCATTTAACCCTTACCAGTCACTTTAAAATGTGTCCCTAATTTATTTTCCACCATTTATCGTATTATTGCTATTCTATTTATTCAGTTCATATCGTAACTAGTAATATTTTCTGCGTTTACTGGTTGGGTGGTGTCTTGTCGCCATCTACTGGCTGATCCATTGAACCCTCTATGTTCTTAATTGTGTAGGGCAGGGGAGGACTTGGACCTTTTGGCCTGGGAGGAAACCAAATCTAGAGGCCCTTTCACAGCAGCCTCAGCCCAAATGCATATCTTTCTTGAGTTGTGTAAAACAGCGATACATTTTGAATTTACTTTTGAAAGTTACAAAAATATGAATCAATATCCTACCATGTACCTACAGTTCAGGCTGCTGGTAGTGTGATGGTGAGGACTACAGTCTTTTAGCACACTTTGTGCCCCTTAGTACCAATTGAGCGTTGTTTATATGCCGCAGCCCTTGTTGTTGACCATGCCCATCCTTTTGACCCCACTGTACTGATCTTTTGATAACTACTTCCAGCAGGATAATGCACCATGTCCCAAAGCTCAAATAATATCACACTGGTTTATTGTCCATAATTATGAAGTCAATGTATGCCGGTGGCCTCCAGATGTCAATCCAATATAGCACATTTGTGATGTGGTGGAATGAGAGTTTTGCATTCTGGATGCACAGCCAACAAATCTGCAGCAACTGTGTGATGTCACCATGACAATATGGACCAAAATCTCGGAGGAATACCACACGAATTGAGGCAATTCTGAAGGCAAAAGTACCAACTCAGTGCCAGCCAGATAAACCGAATTCGATGGCCTAATAAACCGAATTAGAAAAATATATACATTTTCCTATTATTTTTGTTCATGTATTCGCTTACGATTTAGTAATCATGAAGCCATAAAAATGGCAATTACAACAAAAACAACCCTAAAATATCAAATTCAGCAATTATGACCCTCAAATATTAGCCAGGTCAACATCTGCAAGGAGTTTGTATGTTCTTCACGTCTCTGTGTGGGTTTCCTCCAGGCACTCTGGTTTCCTCCCACATCCCCAAAACATACAGTAAACTGGCCCTAGACTATGAAACATGTACTACACAATACATACATAGACATGTGACTATGGTAGGGACTAGATTGTAAGGGACAAGTAGTGACAAGACAATATACTCTGCACTGTAATATATCAGCAATTAGTGGATGATTCCCGCTAAACGCCGAAGCTCTAGTGCTTTTTAAAGTGCTAGCGCAATAATAACCTTATGGCAGTGACCTCACTGCCGCGCTTGCCGCAGATCGCGGGTGTTTCGCGATACAGTGCTTATAAAAGCGCTGAACGCGATCGATCTCAGTCGCGAGAGTGTACGGTGATTTTACAGCTAAGCACTACCGTTGCACGCTTTCAAGTGTCTGTCTCTCTCCCTGTCTCTCTCTCTCTCTCTCTCTCTCTCTCATATAAAAGCTGCCGCTTGTGAAACCGCTTGGCTACTGTATCTCAATGGGATGATGCACACCAGCGGTTTGAGGTTTTTAGCAAATCGCAAACGTGGCTCCCACTGGCATCCCTACGTTGGGGCAAAATAGGGCTCTGGCTAGCTGCTCCCCCCCTCCCCCCCCGGCCCGCCCGCCCTGGAGTGGCAGCGGAGAGAGAAGACGTCTCCCCTGCTTCCCTCACCTTGGGGATCCCCCTCTCTCTCGCTCCTCCTTTCCTCCTTTCAGAATTCAGTGGTGCGGCGGGACACTTACTCTATTCTCCCAGCGTTTGTGAGCTCTCTCCCTCTGTGCGCCACTACTCTGGTCTAGTCCAGCAGCGCACAGATACAGTACAGATACAGTACAGAGCTCACTCGCACCGGGAGAATAGAGTAAGTGTCCCGCCGCTGCCTGCCGCACCACTGAATTCTGGAAGGGGGAGCCCCAAGGTGATGGAGGGGGAGAGACATCCCCCTTCCCCACTGCTGTGCCCATCACTCCCTCTTCTCTCTCCGCTGCCAGTGCTATCCCATACCTATATAGACCTAGCTAACTATCCTGGGGACACCTATAGACCTGGCTACTTATACTGGGGACACCTATAGATCTGGCTAACTATCCTGGGGACACCCATAGACCTGGCTACATTTACTGGTGTCACCTATAGATCTGGCTATCTAGACTGGAGACACCTACAGACCTGGCTACTTATACTGGGGACACCCATAGACCTGGCTATCTATACTGGGGGGCACCTGTCACTACCTGAACTGGGGGGCCCTGTCACTACCTAAACTGGGGGGCTCCTGTCACTGCATACACTGGGGGGCTCCTGTCATACCTAAACTGGGGGCACCTGTCACTAAACTGGGGGGCCCTGTCACTACATACACTGGGAGCTCCTGTCACTATCTAAACTGGGGGGTACCTGTCACTAGCTGAACTGGGGGGCCCTGTCACTATCCAGGCCAGCCAGCCCAGCATTACCACCAGCCAACCAGCCCAGAATCGCTGTCAAAAAGGCCACAGCATCACCACCAGTCAGGCGAGCATTTACTTAAACCAGCCAAGCACAGCCCAGCATCACCGCCAGCCAGCCCGGCCACAGCATCACCACCAGCCAGCCCGGCCACAGCATCACCACCAGCCAGCCCGGCCACAGCATCACCGCCAGCCAGCCCGGCCACAGCATCACCGCCAGCCAGCCCGGCCACAGCATCACCGCCAGCCAGCCCGGCCACAGCATCACCGCCAGCCAGCCCGGCCACAGCATCACCGCCAGCCAGCCCGGCCACAGCATCACCGCCAGCCAGCCCGGCCACAGCATTACTGCCTCCCCGGCCACAGCATTACCGCCAGGCAGCCGGGCCACAGCATTACCGCCAGGCAGCCGGGCCACAGCATTACCGCCAGGCAGCCGGGCCACAGCATTACCGCCAGGCAGCCGGGCCACAGCATTACCGCCAGGCAGCCGGGCCACAGCATTACCGCCAGGCAGCCGGGCCACAGCATTACCGCCAGGCAGCCGGGCCACAGCATTACCGCCAGGCAGCCGGGCCACAGCATTACCGCCAGGCAGCCGGGCCACAGCATTACCGCCAGCCGGGTCACAGCATCACTGCCAGGCCTTTCAGCCCACACATCATCCCCAATCCAGCCAAAAACGGTATTTTCAGGCCAGCCAGGCGCAGCAGCCAGTACAGGAGAATTCAGAAGCCAGGTGAGAGGTGTCTACCATATTAAGGGGGCATTCTGCCTATTTATGTGAAATGCTGTCTATGTGCCTCATGACTGCTGAACTTGTGGGGAGCTGCTTTGATGGGGAAAAGCGCAATAAATTACTGTTAGTCCAAGGGGGAAAAAATTCCTTTCCTGAAAGACCATTGTAAGGGACTGGAGAGAAATGGCCTTCTGCTCTCTTCACAAACGGCCTTCTGCTAAGTTCAGATTTATAGACACTCCCTAAGAAGAAGGTGTCTGGTTTATAGCTGTTATCTGCCCCTCCACCCTGATCCTGAGTGACTGACAACTAATGGTATGTAGAGAAAAAGTTTTCTGCTCCCACAAGTGTTCTAATAAATGCATCTGATAAGGATTCATAGAAAGATGCGAGACAGTCCCTCACTATTCAGTGTACAGCGCCCAATCCCCAGATGTTGCGGAGTCTGCAGAGTGAGACAAACAGTAAACTTTGCAGACAGCCCTGTGCTCTGCTAGAATGTCAGGCATGTCTAGGTGTCAGGACAATTGCCATGAAGAGCAGTATAATCCTCATCCTCTGATCCTCTGCCCCAGGGGCGCCTAACAGCACAGGCAGTACAAGCAACTGCCTGGGGCGCATTGGTTGCCAAGGGCGACGCTGCTGGACCCTGTAGTGCACCTCTGCTGGACGCTGAAGTGCGCCTGTCAATTACACGCACTTTCGTTTCAATGCTTGCTGCAGCTGCATTGCTGTTATGGTCACACACGCCCCCTGCCGAGGCCCGCCCCCAGGGCCAATAGAAACAAAGCACATGTGCTCTGCTCCTCCTATATGGCTACGCCTTCCCCCAACACGGCCAGTGTAATCGTTCTCTGCCTTTAGCTCCGCCCCCTTCCCCGCCGGCTACAAGCAGAGCCTGAGGCATTGCTCGGAGCATGGAGGGACATCTGTCCCCGGGGCATGGGCACAGGATCTGGGGGATCGCAGCACTGGAGGGCCGCTCAGTCAGGAGGTCCCTTTGTGAGCAAAGTATCAATAGATCAGCAGGGCGTCATATGTGCAGGCAGTTCAGGACACTCAGCAGCTTCCTGCTGAGCTTAATGAATGTGGCGCCCCGCCCCCTTCCTCTCCCGGTGACATGGCGGCAGATTCAGTGTGTCTCTGCCTGACTGTGACAGCCTCACAAACCAGCAATCTGCAGAGCAGCTAGTCAGCAGGGTAAGTGTAAAGACTAGTCTCACAGCATATCCCACATAGACAAAAGAAGAGAACAGCAGGAGAAGGACACCAGAGTTGTTGTCAGATAGAAAACACTGACACCTTTCTCTGCTTGTGATGAGAGTCTCACCAAATAGTCTCAATTTGTATGTTATTGAGGGTCTTGTGAGTAGCTAATGGATTATAACACATGCCTGCGATCTGCCTTTAGTTCCTTTCTAGCTTTTCAACACAGCAGAGGCAACAAATTAGCAGCAGGCATTTCAAAAAGGTTTTGTTAAAGTGAGGAGCCTAAAAAAAAAAAAGTTTTACTCACATGGGGCGTCTACCAGCCCCCTTCAGCTATCGTGCGCCCTCACAGTCTCGATCGGATCCTCCTGTCCCCCGCTATTGTGGACAGGTACGCAAAGAAGCAGATGCGTGGCCAGGCCTGTCGCCGAAAACTGAAATAGCTGCCGGTAGCGGACAGGAGGATTTGAGCAAAACTGTGTGCACAGGATTGCTGCAGGGGGTTGGTAGAAGCCCCAGGTGACTAAAACTGAAATTTTTTTTTTTCAGGCTTAAGCATCCCCTTTAAATCATCACCAAGTATTTTAAGGTGAACAACCGATGTGTTTTCAAGGTGATGTTTGACTGGGAACACACACTGGGCAGAAAACCTAGCCTTGTGGAAAACGTTAGCATTTTTGCTGATGAAAGTCTGGGAGCATGTAATAAACAGCCATGCTCTCAGTAATAACGAGTGCTTAAGCACTTGAATTCGTAATGTAAATGAGCTTTAATTAGCTCAGGTGTACGGCAGGGAGTGAAGGAGTTATTTACCCATAACTGTGCGTCCTCCCTGCGCTCAAACTAGCTTGCAGGAGGAAGTGCAAGCATTGAGGCTTGCAACACATCCAATAGGACTCATGCAAGCTAGTTGGAGCGCAGGGAAGATGCGCACTTATGGGTAAATGACTCCTTCACCCCCTGCCGCACACCTGAGCTAATTAAAGCTCATTTAAACTAAGAATTTGAGTGCTTAAGAACTCGTTATTGTGAGAGCATCACTAGTAATAAACATATATTCATTTGTATGTTTGTGCATTATGCACACATTTTCTGTTGCTTTGCAGCTGGGCCATAGTGTGCAGCTAGGTGATGGTATGTGTGCAACTGGTTGCTAGGTAGTGGTACACGTGCAGCTGGTTGCTAGATAGTGATATGTGTGTGACTGGGTGTTAGGTGGTGGTACGTGTGCGGCTGGTTGCTAGGTAATAGTACGTGTGTGGGTGGTTGCTAGGTGGTGGTACTTGTGCGGCTGGGTGCTAGGTGGTGGTACGTGTGTAGCTGGGTGCTAGGTGGTGGTACGTGTGCAGCTGGGTGCTAGGTTGTGGTACGTGTGCGGCTAGGTGGTGGTACGTGTGCAGCTGGGTGCTAGGTTGTGGTACGTGTGCGGCTAGGTGGTGGTACGTGTGCAGCTGGGTGCTATGTGGTGGTACGTGGGTGGCTGGGTGCTAGGTTGTGGTACGTGTGCGGCTAGGTGGTGATACGTGTGCAGCTGGGTGCTAGGTGGTGGTGAATCTGCAGCTAGGTGGTGATACGTGTGCAGCTGGGTGCTAGGTGGTGGTGAATCTGCGGCTAGGTGGTGATACGTGTTCAGCTGGGTGCTAGGTGGTGGTGAATCTGCGGCTAGGTGGTGATACGTGTGCAGCTGGGTGCTAGGTGGTGGTGAATCTGCGGCTAGGTGGTGATACGTGTGCAGCTGGGTGCTAGGTGGTGGTGAATCAGCAGCTAGGTGGTGATACGTGTGCGGCTGGGTGCTAGGTGGTGGTGAATCTGCAGCTAGGTGGTGATACGTGTGCGGCTGGGTGCTAGATGGTGGTGAATCTGCAGCTAGGTGGTGATACGTGTGCGGCTGGGTGCTAGGTGGTGGTGAATCTGCAGCTAGGTGGTGATACGTTTGCGGCTGGGTGCTAGGTGATGGTGAATCTGCAGCTAGGTGGTGATACGTGTGCGGCTGGGTGCTAGGTGGTGGTGAATCTGCAGCTAGGTGGTGATACGTGTGCGGCTGGGTGCTAGGTGGTGGTGAATCTGCAGCTAGGTGGTGATACGTGTGCGGCTGGGTGCTAGGTGGTGGTGAATCTGCAGCTAGGTGGTGATACGTGTGCGGCTGGGTGCTAGGTGGTGGTGAATCTGCAGCTAGGTGGTGATACGTGTGCGGCTGGGTGCTAGGATCCAGAACCTTTGCTCCTTGCTTCAGGTTCACTTTAACTATGAAAGTACTGGTGGTGTTTTGAAAATGTCAATAAATAAATGTAATGGTGTCCTCGTGGGATATGCATTTGATCTGCAAGGGACGTGGTATCTGCATTTGATCAGCAGAAGACGTGGTATCTGCATTTGATCTGCGGGGGATGCAGTGTTCTCCCCAGAAATTTTTGCCAGACGGGTGGCATGAAAAAGTAGCCAGGTGGGGCGAGATGATAGAATACAGGGCCGGTGCTTTTCTGCACAATTCTGCTTACAGCATAGGAGGAGGTGAGCCAATGACAGCCGGGTGCTCACCAAAACTAGCCAGGTGGAGCACCCGACTAAAAGAGCCTGGGGATAAAACTGGGACATGGTATCTGCATTTGATCTGTGGGGGACGTGGTATCCGCATTTGATTTGTGGGGGACGTGGTATCCGCATTTGATTTGTGGGGGACGTGGTATCCGCATTTGATTTGTGGGGGACGTGGTATCCGCATTTGATTTGTGGGGGACGTGGTATCCGCATTTGATTTGTGGGGGACGTGGTATCTGCATTTGATTTGTGGGGGACGTGGTATCCGCATTTGATTTGTGGGGGACGTGGTATCTGCATTTGATTTGTGGGGGACGTGGTATCTGCATTTGATTTGTGGGGGACGTGGTATCTGCATTTGATTTGTGGGGGACGTGGTATCTGCATTTGATTTGTGGGGGACGTGATATCTGCATTTGATTTGTGGGGGACGTGGTATCTGCATTTGATTTGTGGGGGACGTGGTATCTGCATTTGATCTGCAAATGAGATGGTATTTGCATTTGGTTAGTGGGGGACCTGATACAGACCATTGTTATTTTTGGGAAAATATGTATCTGAACGTGTTCTTAAGTCAGCGTGTTTTATGTTTGTTTGTTTTTTTACTTCATGGACATGGTGGCAGCATGGGGGGGGGGGGGGGGGGGCACCACAGGTTTTCTTGCCTGGAGTGACAAAAAGGCCAGAGGCGCCCCTGCTCTGCCCTCTCTGGGACACACAGGCTGCACTTCTCCCTGAATTCACAAGGACAGTGTTTTAAGTGTGAAATGGCTACAGTGGGGGATGCAGGTTTTTCATTGTGAGTGAATAGGAGGGCAAGCATATAAAGCTCAAGCAGTGCTAGTTGACATGTAAGCAGTGTGTGCAATTACATCCATCACTACTTATAATTGAGGCTGGCATAATAATGTATTTCCATGTTTGCCCTCTCTCTGATGCTATGTACCCACCTCACGATTTTTCCAACCAATTTACCGACGGCCATCAATATTTTTTTTTTTTCTTTTTTGAGCGACGAGTGGTCATTTTTGTGACATGGGTACAGGTGCACTATCACGTAAACCTCGCTTAGCGTTGCGTGGTGATAAATGAGTCAGTCACTATGGATCGGATCTTTAAAATCCCTGACCGCCCCCTCCCCCCCCCGCCCCTGTAAAGTACCGCAGTCGCTTGACTTCTCGTTCGCGCCTGTCGTGTAATGTCACGTGGTATCATGCATACCCGCTGGCAGGAAGGTGAATCGCTGGACGCTTGGCATGAGGGACATCTCGCTCGATCCATTTTCCTGGGCCGTTGCGGTCACTGTAGTGAGTATGTAGCTTAACTTTCTCTGCGCTCGCCCTTCCCTCTGCTCATGCTCCCTCTCCCACTGTCTCTCTGACTAACCCTGCTACTTGGGGAACAATGTGTATAACTATGTACACTACTCTCACTCTGAGCACACTACAGGGGAGCCAGTAGC
Organism: Hyperolius riggenbachi; assembly: GCF_040937935.1. NCBI lineage: Eukaryota > Metazoa > Chordata > Amphibia > Anura > Hyperoliidae > Hyperolius > Hyperolius riggenbachi. Next base: position 114,542,463 of record NC_090657.1, on the reverse strand, counting down.
ATTTGAAACTATTATGTATTTATGTAGCACTGACCTCTTCAGCACTTTACAGAGTACATAGTCATGTCACTGACTGTGCTCACTGGAGCTCACAATTTAATCCCTACTATAGTCATAGTTTAATGTCCCATCATATTGATATTATTATTATTATTATTATTATTTTATGTATTTGTATAGCACTGACTTCTTCTGCAGCACATTACAGAGTACATTATGTCACTGACTGTCTTAAGAGGAGCTCACAATCTAATCCTACCATAGTTATAGTATAATATCCTACCATATTATTATTATGTATTTATATAGCCCTGACATCCTCTGCAGCGCTTTAAAGAGTTCATGGTCATGTCACTGACTGTGCTCACTGGAGCTCACAATTTAATACCTACTATAGTCATAGTTTAATGTCCCATCATATTGATATTATTATTATTATTATTATTTTATGTATTTGTATAGCACTGACTTCTTCGTCTTACGAGGAGCTCACAATCTAATCCTACCATAGTCCTAGTATAATATCCTACCATATTATTATTATTATGTATTTATATAGCCCTGACATCCTCTGCAGCGCTTTACAGAGTTCATGGTCATGTCACTGACTGTCCTCAGAGCTCACAATCTAATCCTTACCACAGTTATAGTCTAATATTTTCAATATAGGATTGTTTTGGGGTAAACCAGTTGACTCATTAGTATGTTTTTAGGATGTAGGAGTTTATGAAGTGTCTGAAGACAGAAACTCCATGTATATTTTTGCCCTGGCCAATGATCAAACCTAGGACTCAGCACTAAAATACAATAGTGCTATATCCACTATGCCTCTATTCCACTCGTAGATATCTGCTCATCCATGTCATCAATTCTGACCCTCTACTACCCTTCCTTCCTCCATTCTACTTATCTTCTCTGGTCTCACTCACACTACAAACACACTGTGCTTATCTCCAGAATGGGTTATCAATCAAACTATTTAACCATCTCACTATGTCAGCCAGGCCTGGATTTACATCGCAGGATCTTATAGGCTCCTCCTTGAACTTACAAACACCGCCAAACTGTAACACAGGTGGGCTAGCTGACCCAGTTGTCACATCTCTCTTCCCTTGCCCCTTATAGATAGGTACATGTGCCCCTTAGTATTAAGTAACCAGAGCTTTCCTTGGTATTAAGTAGCTAGAGGTTGCCCCAAGTATTAGGTAGCTAGTGGTGCCCCCAACTGAAGAGAGATCTGGTCAGTGAAATGCCGAGACCTGAATGAGTAACCTCTTATTTACACTCCGTTCGGGACGTTTCATAGCAAAGGGATAGAGGCACTTGGGGAGAGGAGTGAGCCGCCTTTCCATCATCCCACGCCTCTAGGCATGTGCCTTATGGTAAATTTGGCCCTGATGTCAGCCCTTTAATGTCATGATATACCCACTCTAGTCCTACCCGAACAAGTGGTAACCTATTTGCTTATCTCCTAATGTTTGTGAAAATTATTCTGAAATGAAGAATGTCTTGCTTGATAATCTGATCCTGCAATGTGACTGACATTGAAACTTGTAGTATGGTTGCTGTTTTTATTTGAGGTGCATAGTGGCAGCATGTGCTGTATGGCATACAATGCTGGATCATCCACAAGGCAAACCTAGGCAGCTGCTTAGGGTCTCGAGAGAGCCTAGGGGCTTGGTGGATGCTTGTCCCCACCGCATCTAACTATATAAGCTAGGTGACCATCAGTGGAGGGCAAAAAGTGTTAACTTGCCCAGGGCAATCAACAATGCAGGATAGTTCACCAGCCTCAGGATATTACCATGCAGATCTCGGGGAGTCCTGCTGGGATGAGGGGTCCATCACTCCTCTCAATTTCAAAGTCCACAATCATAAAACATTCCCATCCAGGACTCGACCCACAAACGGATGTGATACAAATCACTGGTATTTATTCCATTATTGCAGAAATATGTACAGTATGACAAAACAGCACGACGTTTCGGGCATAGGCCCTTTATCAAGTGCTCAAACTTCTGATATGAACAATGCAACATATATAGACACAATTTAACACACCACACCCAGCAATTGGGGGGCGGGTACATACTTAGTTACTAGTTAACCCTTTCAAGGGTAAAGAGCTGCTACCTGTTAAAGGAATCATCTGAGACTAAAGTCTTCATTTAAGCCACCAGGTGATTGAGTCCCCAAACACTCCATCCAGTAGGCCTCATGTCTAAGGAGCATGTTTCTGTGGGACTTGCCCTCCTGGAAGGATACAACTTCCAATATCTTCCATCTTAGTTGGCTCACGCTATGTCTTGACTCAAATGTCGCGCCAGGGGGGGACACTGTGTTTATGTCCTCTCCCCTATCCCTGGCTTTCTTCAAGACCTGGATGTTACTTTTGTGTTCATTGAGCCTAATCTTAATTTCCCTTGTGGACTTTCCCATGTACCCCAGGCCACAGGGGCACTTGATGTAATAAACTACCCCCTTAGTGTCGCATGTGGCAAAATCTCTCAGTATGATGGATGCTCCTGTACGAGGATGATGTACCTCTGGGCCCTTAATGATGTTATTACAATGCTGGCAGTGGAGGCACGGAAATGTACCTGTCTTAGGGGGACCCAGGAACCTCTGGACTACACCCCCAGTCCTACCGATGTCAGCCCTTACCAAATGGTGTCTCAGTGACTTTGCTTTCCTATACACGAATCTAGGTGGGGCTCTATAGATTGGAGCAATTTGTGGATCCATCTCAATCACCGGCCAGAATTTCCACATTACGTCTCTTAACCACCCTGGCGTTCTATTGAGATCGCCAGGGCGGCTGCGGGAGGGTTTTTTTTAAATAAAAAAAAAAACTATTTCATGCTGCCAACTGAAAGTTGGCTGCATGAAAGCCCACTAGAGGGCGCTCTGGATGCGTTCTTCTGATCGCCTCCGGCAATCAGAAGTAACAAGGAAGGCTGCAATGAGCAGCCTTCCTTGTTTGGCTTTCCTCGTCGCCATGGCGACGAGCGGAGTGACGTCATGGACGTCAGCCGCCTCCGATCCATCCCTTAGCGCTGGCCGGAACTATTTGTTCCGGCTGCGTAGGGCTCAGGCGGCTGGGGGGACCCTCTTTCGCCGCTGCACGTGGCGGATCGCCGCGCTGCGGTGGCGATCAGGTAGCACACGCGGCTGGCAAAGTGCCGGCTGCGTGTGCTGCTTTTTATTTTATCAAAATCGGCCCAGCAGGGCCTGAGCGGCACCCTCTGGCGGTAATGGATGAGCTGAGCTCGTCCATACCGCTAAGGTGGTTAATATTGCCGACTCTCTGCAATATGTGGTGATAAAATTTACTTCATCTGCTTGATCACATTCAACAGTTTTATATTGTCTCAACATTTATCTGGTCATCCCTGCCACCTCCAATGCTAATTCCTCACATCGCTTCCTGCTGTACCCTCTACTCACGAAATCCTCAGTGAGGAGCTGCACCTGTTTGTGGTATAAATTATCAGTGGAGGTAATCCTCCTTGCCCTAATATATTGGCTCTTAGGGAGCCCATTCAACAATGGCCTAGGGTGACAGCTGCTGGCCAAAAGAAAGCCATTCTTATCAGTTTCTTTTCTATATAGATCGGTTTCAAAACCATGTTCTTCCTTCCTGATCTCAACGTCAAGGAAGTATAAGCTGCTGTCACCATACTTCATTTTAAATTTTAAGGTACTGTGTTTCTGATTTAGGGCATCAAAAAACATGCGCAATTCTCTCTCACTTCCTGTCCAACCAAAAAATCCTCTCTAAATCTACAGTATCCCAGGATGCCAGTGGGGGCCCCCCCACCCAAAATATACTGTATTTCAAAATCCGACATCACAATGTTAGCTACCGTAGGGGCATACGGGGCCCCCATTGGCACCTCGAGGACCTGCAGATAAAAATCACCAAATCTAAAATAAGCATGAGACAAACTGAATTCCAACACAGTCATAATGAATGACAGTAACTCATTATTGATCCTACTATCTTTTTTCAGTCGCTCCTGGACCGATACTAATGCCTCACTATGTATGATGTTATTATACAAATTGATCACATCCATAGACACTAACAAACGAATGTCTCTGGCATTAATTTGGCTTAACGTATTGAGAAAATGAGTCGTGTCCTTTAGACACCTTTCATCAGATTTTACAATAGGCTGTAACCAAGTGTCTATCAGAACACCCGAAGGTTCCAATAACGAATCCACGGCAGACACAATGGGCCTTCCTGGTGGGTGTCTAAAGTCTTTATGCACCTTCGGCAGGGTATAAAACACTGGTTTACCTAGGTGAATCCTTTTTTAATGCTGCCATAATTTCTTAGGGCCCGTTTCCACTAGTGCGGTGCGGAATCGCCGCATATCACCGCTGACAAAATCGCATGCGGATGCGATTCCGCATGCGTTTTTTGCCGCGATTTCGCATGCGATTTCGCATAGGCAGGGTATATGCGATTTTAACCATGTCACTGCCTTGTCAATTTACATTACTTTCAATGCGAAATCGCACGCGAAATCGCGGGAAAAACGCATGCAAAAAACGCATGCGATTTCCCTATTAAATACATTGCCTGCGATTCGCCTGCATTCCACACGCAGGCGAATTCTGCAGGGTCTACCGTGCAGAAAAATCCTGCACATAAAAACGCAAATGAAAACTGACAAGTGGAAACAGTCCCATTCACTTGTATTGCCTATGCGAATCCGCATGCGTTGTCTGCATGCGAATTCGCGCTAGTGGAAACGGGCCCTACTGATAACAGCCATGTCTGCTACCTCCTCTAATATCATATCAATTTCTGATTTAAACTTCATAGTGGGATCACCAGGCAGTTGTCTGTACATCGAGGTGTCGCCAAGCTGGCGTTTTATCTCTGCTATGTAATCTTTGCGATCTTGAATCACGATTGCTCCCCCTTTGTCAGCCTTTTTCACAATAATAGATTTGTCCCTTTTAAGCTTGTTTAGAGCCTCATGTTCCTGCCTTGTCAGATTGTGTTGTTTTTTACTTGTAGTGGTCAGCCTCTTTGTAGTCTCTTTAATAACTAATTTTTCAAATAGGTCCAGTGCACTGCTAGTTAGCGGCGGATCATTCTGATTTTTAGGTTTAAGTCTCTTAGGCATATCCTGGCCCCTGTGGCCTGGGGTACGTGGGTCAGTCCACAAGGGAAATTAAGATTAGGCTCAATGAACACAAAAGTAACATCCAGGTCTTGAAGTAATGAACACTCCACCCAGAACACCTGGCAGAACTAAGGCTGTCACCAACCGTGATAAATTTCAGAATGTAAATCTGGAATAGGAAAGATTTTACAATGGGCAAACACTGACTAAATAATCTATAAATTAATTTTGAAAAAAAAATGTATTCATTGTTGTATTCACTATTTTTTTTTTTTTTTTAAGAAGTGAGAGGTCATGAAAGAGGATATAGAAGACAAGCAGTTAGGAACACTTGCGGAGGGAGTTTATGTCTGGGGCAGAGAGATACAGTTGTGTATTATCTGCTTATAATTGGTATGGAAACCCAAATTAGTTGATTAAGTTGCCAAGACCGTGCATGTAAATGGAAAAGAGGGGGCCAAGGGAAGAGCCTTGAGGTACCACCACAGACAAAGGATGTGAAAAAGAGATCGAATCCATGTAAAAGATTGTACGATCTTCCAAAGCGATTTGTAGATATCCAGGAGCGTGCAAGGCCGTTTATGCCTACAGAGTGAAAATATTTGTAGGAGTAAGGGTGGGGTCGAAAGTATCAAATGCTGATGATCCGATCAAGAAAGATGAGTATATTTTTGCTTCAACTCTAGGAACACACCCATGTCATGGGTACCATATACCAGGGCTGTGGAGTCTGAGTCGTGGAGTCGGAGTCGGGGCAATTTTGGGTGCCTGGAGTCGGAGTCGGGAAAAAATGCACCGACTCCGACTTCTAATGAATTTGAACTGTAATTAAAATAGAAAATATGATAAAATGTTCTATTTCTCAGATAATAGTCATCATAAATCATTTATACATACAGTAATAGCTGTGCTTAGTCCACAAAAATGAAATAAACCCATCAAAATTAGTTACTTGTGCTGCTTCAATAAAGCAGTCCCCATATTTTTAAAGTCAGATATACACATCTGATTGTGACTGTATATATGATGTGTACACGGGAATCTCTTATATATACTAAATAACATCTATGCTGTAAGTACAAAGCCTGATGTGTAGCCGTGTCACTAATAGAGATGGTCAATGAGTACGCACTCTCTTTGCTCATGAAATCAAATAATTTGATATGTTAAAATTTGGTTTGGTGACTACGAATTAAATGGTACCTGAGATGGATGAAAAAAGTTTTATACATACCTGGGGCTTCTTCCAACCCCCTTCAGGCTAATCAGTCTCTCGCTGCCCCCCCCCCCCCCCACCACCTGGATCTTCTGCTGTGAGTCCCGGTAATTCAGCCAGTCATCGCTGTCCGGCCACGTGCTGCTCCTACAGCCAGGAGCGTTCTGCACCTGCACAATAGTGCTGCGCAGGTGTAGTACGCTCCCAGCGGCGGAGTGTGTGCATGCAAACTAAGCAAGACTGGCTCAAGTACCTGGACTCATAGCAGAAGGTCCAGGTGGCGGAGGAGGACAGTGAGGCGCTGATTAGTCTGAAGGGGGCTGGAGGAAGCCCCAGGTATGTATACAACTTTAATTTCATCTGTCTCAGGTTTACTTTGTTACACAGTAGTACTATACTCTACATATGCACTCTCCACAGAGCTGCAGGGAATCCACTGAGAATGTTGTGCACATTGAACACAGAGGTGTTGTCTATAACCCATAAACCTGGTTCAGATTGTACATGAAGAATGTGTAATAGAGTAAGAATCCCCTTATTCCCCTGCAGAGTACCTGCACATCACTCTTACATGTACCCACAGTTACATTGCCTAGGGCCTGATGTTCTTTGTTCCGGTCTGTACCTTTTACAAGTACTCTCTAGTCATAGACTAAAACTAGTCCTTGGTAAAAGGGAATAAATATGGCAGTCTCCATATCCTTCTCACTTCAGTTGTCTTTTAAAATTCCTAAGCATTGGCAGTTAAGAGACGGATTTCATGTTACTTACTTTCAATCAACAAGATTGTAATATGCAAATTAGAGGCGTCTGAGTCGAGGAGTCTGAGTCGGGTGGAATCCTAAACTGAGGAGTCGGTGGATTTTTGTACCGACTCCACAGTCCTGCCATATACAGCATCTACTGGCATGTGTAAATCTTCTATTTTTCCACTCCTCGAATGACATTTCTCTTGAGTTTTAAAAACATATTCCAAAATGCCCATATTTTGGAGAATTGTTTAGAGTTCTTCAAAACTTACAGTACAGTGGGGTGCGAAAGTTTGGGCAGCGTTGTTAACTGTCATGAATTGCCTGTATGAATCGTTGGTTGTTACGATAAAAAATGTCAGTTAAATATATCATATAGGAGACACACAGTGATATTTGAGAGGTGAAATTAAGTTTATTGGATTTACAGAAAGTGTGCAATAATTGTTTAAACAAAATTGGGCAGGTGCATACATTTGGGCACCACAAAAAAGAAATAAAAATCAATATTTAGTACATCCTCCTTTTGCAGAAATTACAGTCTCTAAACGCTTCCTGTAGGTTCCAATGAGAGTCTGAATTCTGATTTGAAGGTATTTTGGACCATTCCTCTTTACAAAACATCTCTAGTTCATTCAGGTTTTATGGCTTCCGAGCAAGGACTGCTCTCTTTAACTCACATCTCAGATTTTTAATTCTATTCAGGTTTGGGGACTGAGATGGCCATTCCAGAACATTGTACTTGTTCCTCTGCATGAATGCCTTAGTGGATTTTGAGCAGTGTTTAGGGTCCTTGTCTTGTTGAAAGATCCAGCCCGGGTGCAGCTTCAGCTTTGTCACTGATTCCTGGACATTGGTCTCTAGAATCTGCCGATACTGAGTGCATTCCATGCGTCCCTCAACTTTGACAAGATTTCCATTCCCTGCACTGGCCACACAGCCCCACAGCATGATGGAACCAATACCATATTTTACTGTAGTTAGCAGGTGTTTTTCTTGGAATGGTGTGTTTTTCCTCTATGCATACTGCCTTTTGGTATGCCCAAATAACTCCATTTTAGTTTCATCAGTCCACAACCTTATTCCAAAATGAAGCTGGCTTGTCCAAATGTGCTTTAGCATACCTCAAGTGGCTCGGTTTGTACTGTGGGCAGAGAAAAGGCTTCCTCTGCATCACATCACATACAGCATCTCCTTGTGTAAAGTGTGTCGAATGGTTGAACGATGCATAGTGACGCCATCTGCAGTAAGATGAGGATGTAGGTGTTTGGTGCAGGTCTGTGGGTTGACTCTGACCGTTCTCCACATTCGTCGCTTCTGTTTATCCAAGCTTTTTCTTGGTCTGCCACTTCGAGCCTTAACTTGAACTGAGCCTGTAGTCTTTCATTTTCTCAAACTGTGGAAACAGACAGCTGAAATCTCTGAGACCGCTTTCTGTATCCTTCCCCTAAACCATGATGGTGAACAATCTTTGTCTTCAGGTTATTTCAGAGTTGTTTTGAGACCCCTATGTTGCTACTCTTCAGAGAAAATTAAGAGGGAAACTTACAACTGACCCCCTTAAGTACTCTTTCTAAGAATTTGGTTCACCTTTGTATGCAGGTCAGGGGTCACTGAGCTTGCCAAGCCAATTTGAGTTCCAATAATTAGCTCTCGAGGTTTTGGAATCAATAAAATGACAACAGTGCCCAAATGTATGCACCTGCCTAATTTTATTTAAACAATTATTGCGCACTTTCTGTGAATCCAATAAACTTCATTTCACTTGCCATCTGGAGTCGGGAAGGAATTTTTTTTCCCTTTTGGGGCAAATTGGACCATGCCTTGTAAGGATTTTCGCCTTCCTCTGGATCAACAGGGATATGTGAGGGAGCAGGCTGGTGTTTTACTTTGTTCTCTGGTTGAACTCGATGGATGTATGTCTTTTTTCAACCCAAATAACTATGTAACTTCTCAAATATCACGGTGTGTGTCTCCTATATGATATATTTAACTGACTTTTTATATCGTAACAATCAACGATTTATACAGGAAAATCACAACAATTAACAAAGTTGCCCAAACTTTCACATCCCTCTGTATGTCATATTGTCATTAGCTTATATATGGTCTAATTCACATACTTAAAGTGCACGAAAGGTGAGAGTGATATGGAGGCTGCCATATTTGTTTCCTTTTAAAAAATACTATTTGTGTGGCAACCCTGATGGTCTATCTGGTTTGCAGTACTGTCTGAAGTACGCCAGAAACAAGCATGCAGCTAATCTTGTCAGTTCTGCAAAGAAACACCTGATCCTGTTGCATGCTTGTTCAAGATCTATGGCTAAAAGTATTAGAGACAGAGTATCAGCAGGACAGCCAGGAAACTGGTAATTCTGGAAATAAATATAACAGCCTCCGTATAACTCTCACCTTGTGTTCACTTTAATCTTCCCTACCATGAAGATATGCACTCTTTCAGTTCCTAACCAACAGACATTTTGCTGCATTTAGGATATGTTTTGTAATTTCTATGTAAACGGGATATGCTTTTCTGTAGCATGTTGTCTTCCAGAAAGAAAGAAATATTGGATAGTTCCATAGAACGAGAGAATATGCTTATATCCCTATGACGCCACCAACATCTAACTTCTGCTTTCGAGTAGATGCACCGCACTTTAGCTGGTGTCATGTTCCATTGTGTTAAGATCTATAGTGGATTTGTATTCTTGGCATTAAAGTCTTATGTGCATATATCACATCCTCCATTTTTGATCTTCCAAAAATGTTCTATTAAAGAACAAGCGACACCTATGCTAACCTAGAAATAAAAAAAAACATATATAAGTAGATAAATACTACTTCCACTTATAACAGATGTATTGTGCTATCCATATTATGATTCCTGTGAATTTTATAAAGGAAAAGCAGAAAATTCTATTCTAGGCAGTGGCCATCTTGCCAAGCTAATGCTGACATCATATCCTAGCTGATTTTTGTTCACCCCCCCCCCCCCCCCCCCGCCCTTCTCTTGCTCATTGTGTATTCATTAGCTGCCCTCCTCCCAGAGTCTTCAGACACTCCCACTGAGGTGTATACTAACAACTGCACTGTTTTGTTTTTTTTATTTACACATCCAATCACCTAGTCCCCTTAGCCTTGCTTGTAAACACAAATAATCAGAAGGTGTTTCTGATAAGGAGCTACGCAGGGAAATAAATGGAAGAGGAGGAATATATTAGAGATAAAAAGAACTCCCAGCATTCAACTCTTTGGCACTGTTTGGCACTAGGGCCAGTGCTCCTAAAGTATGTAATAACTACAAACCATAACAGCAGAAAAAGTTTTGCAAGTTTTGAATGCAGGATTAGCATCTTTATCACTTGATACACTCAGACTAGTTGCTGTTGAAATTAGATTTTTATGGTGACAATACCGCTTTAAGCTCTGTTTCCCAAAGACCAAGGAATGGCAGGGAAGTTTCAACAACATTTATATTTTGAAGGTCTTTCTTGTGGGCTCCACACCCCTACAGAACTGTTCAAATTTAGATTCCTATCTATGGATGGGTGGGCGTTTTGTCCTCTCAAAAAATGTTGAAATTGAAAATATGCCACCAATTTTTAAAGCAGATCCAAGATGGAAAAACTAGCTATAGCAAGTAACTTGTCTATATATTATCTAAAGTTTTAAATGGGTTACACAATAAATCTAGCTGCAAACAGCTTCAACAGTATATGATTATTTCTTCCTGTGATCCAATTAGAGCAGCCATATTTTGCTTGTCATCCATTACACAGCCAAGCTGCGCTGCATCTACACCCCTCAGCCTGTGCAAACTCAACTCCCCTCTCCTCCTCTCTCCACCCCCTTGCCTCTGAAATCTTGTGCATGCTTGAGCAAAAGCCTTCTCCTCCCCAGGCTGAGCTCCCGTGAGCATTTGCAGCATGGGACTCAGAATGCCTAGGAGCTGGAGGAGCTGGGGGTGTGTATACATTCATGTACATGCAATTAGGTAATCCTCTATAATAAAACCCCAATGTCCGTGCCTCCTGTCTCTGTGTAGCGTTGTCCGTGCTTTTGGCTGCTGCGCATGTGCGCAGCACAGACCCGGGGCCAGGGAGTCGAGCGGGCGGCGTGTGAGCAGGCGGCCGGATGTGCGGTGCGTGAGCAGGCGGCGGTCGCGTGCAGCGGAGGGTGAGCGGGTGAGCGGGAGCGCGCATGCCCAGGAACACAGACCTAGAGCCCGTTTTTAAACGGGCTTAGGTCTACTAGTGATATAAAAAAGCTAATGGGGTTGTAAGAATGCCCAATAAACTATATGTAAGGGGCAGAAAAATAAAGGCAGCAAAAGTTTGTCTCAGATCCACTTTAAAGAACAAGTGACACCCATGCTAACCTAGAAATAAAAAACACATATACAAGTAGATAAATACTACTTCTACTTGCATAACAGATGTATTGTGCTATCCACGTAATGATTTCTGTGAATTGTATAAAGGAAAAGCAGAAAATCCTATTCTAGGCAGTGGCCATCTTGCCAAGCTAATGCTGACATCATATCCTCCCTGACTCTTGTTTTCCCCCCTCCCTTCTCTTTCTCATTGTGTATTCATTAGCTCCCCTCCTCCCAGAGTTTGCAGACACTCCCCACTGAGGTGTATACTAACCAGGGCTATGAAGTCGGTACAAAAATCTTCCAACTCCGACTCCTCAGTTTATGAAACTCCAACTCTGGGTAACCAAAATGGCTCCGACTCCTTGACTCCAACTCCGACTCCACAGCCCTGATACTAACAACTGCACTGTCCTTTTTTTATTTACACATCCATTCACTGAGTCACCTCAGCCTTGCCTGTAAACACAAGTAATCAGAGGGTGTTTCTGATAAGGAGCTAGGCAAGGAAATAAATGGAAGAGGAGGAATATATTATAGATTAAAAGAACTCCCAGCATTCAACTGTTTGGCACTAGGGCCAGTGCTCCTAAAGTATGTGATAACTACAAACCATAACAGCAGAAAAAGTTTTGCAAGTTTTGAATGCAGGATTAGCATCTTTCACTTAATACACTCAGACCAGTTGCGGTTGAAATTTTATTTTTATGGTGACAATACCGCTTTAAAGAGAGACTGAAGCTAATTTAAAAACTAGTTTTTACCTTTTTATTTAGCTTAGGATGATGGGCACTGCTAAAACGCCGCATTCCCGTAGCAGAACGAGGGTTTTGTAACCCCCAAATCCCCAGGGCATCCCCGAAATAAAAGGTAAAAACTAGTTTTTAAACTGGCTTCAGAGTCTCTTTAAAGGTAACCTTAACTGAACGGGGGGTAAAGAGTTTCACCTAGCGCTGTTGTGGACCGCAACGCGTACAAAAATACGCGTTGCTGCATATCTACGCGTGCGGAATGCGGCAACGCGTATTTTTGTCTGCAACGGCGCTAATTGCAGTAGGGAATGCGTCCAATAATACGCATGGCGGCTGGCCGACTGGTGAGTCGTCAAAAACGAAACTAGGTGACAGCGGGGGACCGGAGGATTCCAGAGCGGCTCCGAGGTCACAGGGCTGCTGCAGGGGGCTGGTAATAGCCCCAGGTAAGTGAAACTCTTTACCCCCGTTCAGTTAAGGTTCCCTTTAAGCTAGGTGAATTCAAGTTCTCTCATTTCCAGTAACGTCCTCCACCACCCTTGGGTACAAAAGGACACGAAGGAAAGTCCCTCTATATAACTTCAGGGTCTTTAATTCTGTTTTATCCACCCCATTGGGAACTTTTGTTTTTGGGGGGTTTTCTTTAGTACTACAGGCATTTACATGACATTGGTAATAGGAATGTATAGTGTAACACTTCATTTATCAGTACTTGCTATAAAAAGACATTTATTTCACAGGATGAAGATGAAGAAGAAGAAGGATCCCGTCCTCTTGCAGAATCTCTTCTTCTGGCTATTGCTGATCTTCTCTTCTGTCCAGATTTTACAGTACAGAGTCACAGGAGAAGTGGAACGGTGAGAGATCTGTGAATTGCCACCTAAAGAAAAAAATCCACTATTAACAGTACAATTGCTGTGTATAAACCAATGCAAAGATATCGGCTAGAAGGTGTGAATATTATAAGCACATATTATAACCACATAAAAGTCATATAGTAGAAATTCTTGAAGGGAGGCTCTGCTAGTACTGTTCTAAAAACACCCAAGGGTTAAGGCTTGTGCTCCACAACACAGTAATTGATAATGTACCTAAACTTGTGTTCCAACGACACAGTTAAATAATTTAAAAGAGAACCTAATTTCACCAGTCAGTCAAAATAGGGGATACGCTGGCTCCACAAGCACACATATATTCTCCACTTTCAGCTTTAGTCCACAAAAAGGGCGGAGTTTGGAGTCACGTGGGATGCACCAGTAGGTGTGAGGAACAGCGTAGACTGAGGAGTGCGGCGGGATCCGACCGCGGCGGTGCTCGCGCAGACAGATAAGCGCTTGTTCATTTTTTTATGGTACGCAGCATATATGCAGCTTTTAGAATAAATTTCTTTACGGTTTTACACTATGGAGGTCTGCTCTCTATTTTAAAGGTTTATGTTTAAGTATTACGCTGCCCAGGTGTTTTGGAGGGCTGATATGCAATTATATACAAGAAGGGACACTGTGAGTGTGACCCACTAAGGGGGCTTAACATCCCTCAAGTATCAAGTGTTTCCTGGTGGAGGCCCCTTTACACCACCTTTGGAGTGATCACTGGGTGCTTTTACTATACGCAGTATTGCGCTATGTTAAGTTGTTTTTACAGGGTATTTCCATATCTTCTAAGTAGACACAAAGCGGATTTATGGACTGTGATCGCGGCTCCTTTTGTGGACTAGTACTCTTCTAGCAATCAAAGAACAGGCTCTTAAAGAGGGGCTCTGGCAGCAGAAGGGGTCTGATCAGGATCCTGAAGTATATGTTTGGCGGCTGGGGATATGAAAAAAACATTCTGTAATACAGCACAGGCTCTTGAAGGGTGACAGTGAAGTGGTAAAATAAGTACTGACCAGCTGAGTCTTCACTTTCTCTTTGGAAAGTTTTCCACACATTTCCTCTCAGGAACACTACACAGTGATGGTGTCCCACGTGTAGAGACAGAATCCCACATGTAGACAAACCCAGGGGGAAAGCAGGGCCAGCCAGTAACTTTGCTGTCTCATTAATTAATCAATAAAAAACTCATACATTAAAGGTCACTCTACATCTGAAATGCAATTACCCCCACAAATGAAATGCAGCAATTACCCCTAATTGAAAATACATCAACCACCTCACATATAAATGCAGCAATTACCCTACAGTTAAAATGCCTTAATCACCACCCCAAATAAAATGCAACTACCCCACAGATGTGAGCTGAGTGCACCCAAGCTGACTGCTGCTCTCTTAACCCCGTTGCCGTTACAATTCTGGAGGCAAGGGGGCAGCGCAGCACTTTTTCCATTTTTTTTTTTTTTTAAATCCAGTAGCAAACCCAGGGCTCGCTACATGATAGCCGCTGACAAGCGGCATCCCCCTATCCACTCCAATCGCCTTCGGCGATCAGCGTAAGCAGGAAATCCCGTTCAGAACGGGATTTCTTGGCGACCGGGCGGGATGACGTCACGGACGTCGGGACGTCAGAGGGAATCCGGATCCACCCCTCAGCGCTGCCTGGCACTGATTGGCCTGGCTGCGCAAGGGGTCTGGAGGGGGGTGGCAGGTAGCGGCGAATCGGCGGCGAGCTGCGGCGATCAGAAACTGCACGCAGCTAGCAAAGTGCTAGCTGCGTGCAGTAAAAAAAAAAAAATTTAAATCGGCCCAGCGGGGCCTGAGAAATCCTCCTACGCAGGTTACTCCGAGCTGAGCTCGGGATAACCGGCAAGGAGGTTAAGCTCCACATCTTGTCTCAGTTTGGCATCTTTAAAGAGAACCCGAGCTGGGTTTGAACAATGTGATCTGCATAGTGAGGCTGGATCTGCCTATACAGCCCAGCCTCTGTTGGTATTCCAAACCCCCCTAAGGTCCCCCTGCACTCTGCAATCCCTGATAAATCACAGCCGTGCTGTCGACACACAGCGTGTCGCAGCGGCTGTGTTTTTCTCTAAAGTGTCAGTCTGCTGCTCTCCCCACCTCTTGCAGAACTCCGGTCCCCGCCTGCCTCCCTTCCCTCCTCGCTGATTAGAGGGAAGGGAGGGGGGCAGGGTCCGGAGCTCTGCAGGAGGCACGGGAGCAGCCGAGACTGACACTACAGATGTAAACACAGCCGCACAGCGCGGCTGTGATCTATGTCGGATTTCAGAGTGCAGGGGGACATTACGGGGGTTTGGAATACCAACAGAGGCTGGGCTGTGTAGGCAGATCCAGCCTCTGTATTCAGATCACATTCTTCAAACACACCTCGGGTTCTCTTTAAATACATCTGTGCATAGACAGGACCCAACATTCAAAGGAATCCCATTCACCACCTCTCTGGCAATGACTGGGACCGAGCAGAATCTTTGAATCATTTTGGATGGCTAAGATTTAAACTGAATTTATTTTTTCTTTGAAGTCTCCCATTGCTGCACCATCCCCAGCCTGCTAGAAGCTAACTTCAGAATGTGAAACTCTTCAGCACTCAGCTCCTACTCTGTCCTGCAAGTAGCCAGTGGATTAACGCTCAAGAGTGCTAGCTTTCATCACCTGTGCCTCCCATCAATTTATTTCTAAATATATACTATAATAATTTTGACATTTTGAAAACCATGAACGGTTTTAAAAAAGCTATGCTGAATCTTCTCTGATTTAGAAGAACACGGCTTACAAGGGTCCCTTTAATCTCAGCAGGATGCCTGCAGTCAGCTGTCCAAATGCCAACAATCAAGTACACATCTGAGTCCTTTCTCAACACTCTGGCTGGCACGGCAGCTTCCAGAGCGGATCCAACCATTCTATGCTACACTGCGAGAGGCAAGACCTCAAAGGAGAATGGGTTGCACTATGCTTTAAATCCGGTTTAAAAGTCAAACCCTTTGCTATAGGCCCTACCCATTCTTTTGCATGTCTGGCAGCACAACTTTCAGCTGAGAAAAGCATAAACATACTGCTCATCTACCGCCCTCCCGGCAATGGTTCAGACTTTCTCATGGAAATTGCTGATTTTCTATCCTGCCTAGCATTGGAACACCCTAGATGGATAATCTTGGGAGACTTCAAACAAACACAGAACTTCGGTGCATGGGTGGGACACCCATTCCTCCCAGATAGGAAAAGAGATACTTGTCACCATGAATGAGCTGGGCTTCTCTCAAGCCCTTCACCTCCCTACACACCAGAGAGGCCACACTTTAAAAGATCTGGAGTAGCACAATATCTTAAATCAATAAATCAAACCATCCAAACCAATGGAGTCATCTTCAACAGGGGCGCCTCTAGCCATTTTGTCACTCCAGGCGGGAAAACCTGTGGCGGACAGGCCTATGCCTAGAGGCGTCCCTGATCTTCAATGTGAATACAATTGGATGGCTTTCCGTAGATTAATAACTTTGAACCATCTCTCTATATAAGTTAGCCAGTTGTCTGTCTAAGCTGTCTGCATGGCAGAATGGTGTTGGGATATAGCTCAGTGTGCTTTCTTTGAAACCCCAGCTTTAAAACGCCAAGCAAACCTCACAAAATATTGTAATTTGAAGGGGCTTTCATCCCAGCATCTTCAGAACATCCTTAATCTGGATGTACTAGCAGAAGACAGCTTAGGCATCGTCTCCATGGTCCTTAAATATAACTACTGTGCATCCTCTGCCTTTGACTCTATTGCTCTCTTTATGCATGAAACATTCCACACCATTACATCATGCACGAGGGTTCGACAATTCACTAAAGGAACTAAAGAATGAGGGACACAGACTGGAACAATAATGGGGCAAACCCCAGTGCTCAAAGGAAACACACTCTCTACTTCTTCACCAAAAGAATTACCAGGCAGCGATCAACAAGAAAAAGTCCTCTTCTCTATCACAGGAAATTGCAAAAGCAGCTAACAAATTTGCCCAGCTATTCCGCACAGATGACAATCTATACAATCATCGTGCTGGAAGCCCAACATCACATCCTCAAAGGATTTATGTGATTATACTTCTTTACAGTCTCCTCATCTATTTGGTCTGCTATTAAATCCACAACAATGAAAACGTATTCAGAGCCTTGTAAAGGATGCCATAACAGCCTGCAGCCATAGTCTAATTTTAAGACCTGTGTCCTGGACCATGGCCTCCTCACAGTTAATGTAGAAATGCACTCATCAGTTCAGACCAGTATTTCACAAAATGGTAAATTTTTCCTTGTAAGTAGCGAAGTTTACTACCTGTCTGAAAGAAGCAATCATCAGGCCACTACTCAAAAAAACATCCCTGGATCCAGATATTCTGAGCAGTTACAGACCTGTCTCCAACCTCCCCTTTCTGGTAAAAGTTATTGAGAAGGCTTCATATCTTCAACTTGAAGCCAGGCTCTCAGTGAACAACATCTTTGCCCCCCCCCCCCTCCTATAATCTGGCTTCAAGAAGCACCACAGCTGTGAAACAGCCCTTGTGCAGATATCAAGCAAAGGAGGATCCGCAGGCATGACAAAGTGGTAGAAGCTGATATTCTTTATTGAAAAAAGCCACATGAGAAGACACAAAAAAGGCCACAAAAAGACTGACGCGTATCGGGCTCAGAATTCGCCCTTAATGATAGTCATTGTGCAGATTTGCAGTGACCTGCTCATGGCTAGAGACCAAGGCGGGTGTTCCATCCTGATACTGGTTGATCTCTCAGCGGGTTTTGATACAGTTGATAATGATATCTTGCTTAAAAGGCTGCAAGTTTACTGTGGCATTGATTGTTTAGTTTTCCAATGGTTATCATCCTTCATGGCTGCCAGAACACAAAGGTGAACCTTGAGGCCTGTCCAGTCCAACCCTGGTGTACTCCAGGGCTCGATATTATCCCCTTTGTAGTTTACCGTATACATCCTGCCACTCTGCACTGCTATGCTGATGGCACCCAGCCATATTTGTTATTCAAACCCGCCATGACAGACCCCATTCCAAATATAAACACATGCTTAGCTGTCCTTCAGGAGTGGATGAATGAAAACAGCAGAAATAGTCAACACTACTGAGGGTAGGGAACTCGGACCTTACTAGCTCCAAAACTGTGCACGGCTTGTGTGTACTGATTCATGGGGAATTTAAACTTCAGGAATCTATTTTCAGCTTTTGTGAAACCTTCCTTCTTTCACCTAAGGAATATGCAAAATTTAAGCACATCATTCCTTCAGAGGATCTTTCAACCCTAGTTCACGCCTTCATCTCCTCACGGCTGGACTATTGCAATGCCCTCTATGCAGACCTTCCAAATAAAGACCTACACCACCTGCAGCTAGTACATAATGCTGCCACAAGGCTGTTAACAAGCCAACCCAGACATTGACACAACACCAATCCTTTGCTCACTTTACTGGCTACCCATAAAATTGACAAGCCATTTCAAAATTGACATTCAAATCCCTACCTAAACCTTGGATACCTGAAGGATTTGTTGCAACTGTCACACCTTCCACAACCTCAGATCAAAAGGATCCAATTACTTGACCACCGCTAGAGTTCAACTAAAAACCTTTGGAGCCAGAGCTTTCTGTCATGCTACATTCCCCTACCCTGTGGAATGCCTTGCTGAGCTTAATCAAGACCTCTTCAACCCTATACACTTTTAAATCAAAACTGAAAAGCCACCTGTTTATCTGGCATTTATCATCATATAACTTTTCCCCCTACACACATCGATATGTACTGATCTGACAGAAGCTTTGGGTCCTACAGGAGGAAAGCGCTTAACAAATGTTGTATGTGCTGGGCTGCCTCAGAAGGCACATAGTGGCATTTTCACAAGTGGGACTCCTATAGGTTCTAGTTGCCACCAACTACGATAGGTAATTTATACTGTATATTAATTTGCACTCTTCTGTGCAATATGTCATTTGCACTTTGAGTTAAGATTGCCAACTTTTTCGGCAATGAGAATATTTAAATTGGACCTAAACTTTTAGATTGAACACAGCAGCATATATTGGGGAAATAAAAATATAATGCTGTGCTAAATTTGAATAGTATTGAAAGGGTTAACGAGAGTGTACAGTGATTTTACAGCTAAGCACTACCGTTGCACACTTTCAAGTCTCTCTCTCTCTCTCTCTCTCTCTCTCTCTCTCTCTCTCTCTCTCTCTCTCTCTCTCTCTCTCTCTCTCAGATAGGTGGGACCGGAAGGAATCAGCCTTGTGTGGCAACCCTGAACAACTAGTTAGCACTAGACCAGTGGACCTGAACTCTTGCACTAGACAGAAGGAAAAGCTAGAGAAATGCACCTGTAACGAGTGCGGAATTATCTCCGTGGTCAGCGCACAAGATGTGCGCTGACACTGCGGAAATCCTCCACAAATGCCTGAATAACAGAACCCAGCTGTGGTGCAATGCACCTGTAGAGGGGGAATTCCCACCGGCAGATGGAGCTGTGGAGTGCAGAGGAATAAAGCCTCTGCACTGCAACAGACGCCAGACAGGAATTGTACGAGGGAAAGCAATACAGGGCAAGATAGCCCCTAGTGAAAGAGAGTGAGCACAGAGACAGAATGTATGTATGTCCACCAATCTAGTCGCCACCCGGCGACGGTGAACACACAACAGTGAAGACCAAGTGGGAAAGCAATCGCAAGAAATGGCGATTGCTAACAGCAACACAAGACTGAATAAGCACAGAGATAGAATGTATGTATGTCCACCAATCTAGTCGCCACCTGGCGACGGTGAACACACAACAGCGAAAACCAAGTTTGAAAGCAATCACGAGAATGGCGATTTGCTAACAGCGACACAAGACTGAGTAAAGGCAGAGCATAGATGTAGTAAGAAAGACACGGCAAACAACAATGATCAGAACGCCAAGGAAAATAACAAACGCACCAGCTGAACGCGGTCGCCGCACGATAAGCGCAACAGCGACAAAACACGTTAATGGCGCGGTCTCCGCACGAGAAGCGCAACAGCCAAAAACGTGCCAACCCTGACTAACAAATGAACACAGAAAACACAAGCAAACATATAACAAACGCTTGCGAATCGGTTGCCTTACCCCAGGCAACAGCAAGCGTTTGCTCCAGACCGACAGATAAACAGACAACGGGAACAGGTCAGATAGGATCCACTACTCTTCCGCAAGAGCAAGTGCGATCCGTACACTGGAACAGAACTGAAAGGGTCCACTGCTCTTCCGCAAGAGCGAGTGCGATCCAAACAGACAGATCGGTTTTCTGTCAGCCGCCGCCGGCGACAGAACAATCGCAAAGGAAAGACAGAACAATTCGCTGCCGCCAACGACAGCGCAATCGCAAGAACAAGACACGACAGAATATTGTATTGTATTTATACTGCAAAGGTGCATACACACATCAGACTATAGTCTTTGGAAAATGAAAGATCACAGACCAATTTTACCCCCTTCCATGTAGTATGAGAGCCATACTCTACACAGTCTATTCTATGGAGCTGAACTCCCCATCAGAAAAAATCTTTGCAAGATGCTGCACACACAGATGCACCAGGATCAGATCCACCAGGATGGATTTTCAGATCTGCAGATGATTGTCTGATCTGCAGATGAATGTCAGTTAAACAAGGTGTGTATGATGATCTGCAGATCTCATAGACTATGCATGCAATTTGCAGTAACGGATCTTTGGCAGGAACGGATCTTTGGCAGGAACAGATCTTTTGAAGATACTGATCTTTTGTGTCTGTACAGCATCTGTGTGTGCAGCATCTTGCAAAGATGTTTTTCTGATGGGGAGTTCAGTTCCATAGAAAAGACTGTGAAGGTATGGCTCTCATACTACATGAAGGGTGGTAAGATTGGTCTGTGATCTTTCATTTTCCAAATAGTCTGTGTGTATGCACCTCAAGCCATCAAAGGAAGCAGCAAAGCAATTTGCATGACAAGTGGATGCAAATTCCTCACCAGAACAGCACCTCTGAAACTTGCAGAATGAAGACAGGTCTCTTTTTCCAGAGACCTGCAACACTCAGACCTAAAGAATGGTCAAAAAGCTGTCCAGACAGCTGAGCAGATCATTACAGCACCCTGTATGTATATATAGAGTTTAGCCTGTCTAATTCCCTTTTATCTGTGAGTTAGCACACATTATTTATTTAATACCTCAGCTATGTCAGCTGACTGCCACGGCAGAGAGCTTATTTGTAAAAACAGGATATTAACAATGTCTGCTTCCATGAAAGCAGGAAGTAGACAAACTGCAGATTGATTGATTTGTATCCACTATAACAAAGAAATGTGCTTTTTTTTTTTTTTTTTTTTTTTTTTTTTTTTTTTTTTTTTTTAGGTTATTGTGCTATTGTTTATCTTCTAGAGCAGAGAGGAAGTTCTGAGTTCACGTCCGCTTTAAACCTTTTGAAGTTTAGATAAGCTAATGCATGGCAGCATTATTGGTGTGAACGGACACTTCCTTTTCAAGAGTTGACTATGGCAGTTGTATACCATTTCTATTAAATACTTTGATTGTTTCCACCATATGATCATTGGGAATGTGTAAGTGCTAACTTTTATTCATTGAGATGACTTGCATTAAAATGCAATCATATACTGGAAGTTGTTTGTACAAATATCAGAAGTTTATATTTGTTATCCTTGTTGCCCAATCTTTGTCTAGGATGCTGCAGAGGATATTCACACTTTAGACAGCTGTGAATACATCTGGGAGGCTGGTGTTGGCTTTGCACATTCTCCAACCCCTAATCACACACATGACCTCAACAGGTAGGCTGAGCATTCTGGCAGCAAACAGTAAGAATTTGAAAGAATTCTATATCCGCAGTGTTCAGAGATATTTCTCGTATTGTTCTTTTTCAGGACAGAACTACTAAAACTACTACTTACATGCTTCTCAGAGGCAATGTATCTTCCACCATCTTCGGAAAGCAGTGGCACAGCTAACCCATGGGTACAGTTTTTCTGTTCTACAGAAAACAGGTGGGACTGGGACATCTATGTATGCCTCTTCTTTATGTGTACAGTGTTTCTGTGTATTTATGTACGAGGGTCATCCAGAAACTAACAGCTATTTGCTTTTATCTGCCAGGTAAGGTATTCTTTCAGTGTAATTTAACCAGTTCCAGATTCATCCTATTAAAATATACACCCTATGTCTAATTCTGTCAGGGTGCTGATCTCTCTAGACCAGGCATGGGCAAACTCGTCCCTCCAGCTGTTACGGAACTACAAGTCCCACAATGCATTTGCCTTTGAGTCATGACTGTGGCTGTCAGACTCCTGCAATGCATTGTGGGACTTGTAGTTCCTTCACAGCTGGAGGGCCAAGTTTGCCCATGCCTGTTTTAGACTGCGTGCCCGCTGCAATCCTGCACACCCAATTGAGGACATCTCCCTGCATGGATGAGTAGTAGTTGGAGGAGAGTGTCCACAGCGCCCAACATCAGACTGTTAGTGAGGATCATGCCGGTATGATCACTCTGACGCTGGCCATGAATTTTCAGCATGTGGAATGATGCATACATTCAGACGGAGGCCCGCCCCTACGAGTTTCCTGTCCAGTGAGGATGATTCAACAGTGGCTGATGTAGGAAGCAGTGAACACTCTCCTGCAACTATAATAGTGGGTACCCACAGGATATTAGCAGTGACCCGGGTGAGATATATGTACGACTGTCTGCTGGAGGGACTTTTTCTTGGATACAACTATGCAGGCTTGATTTGTTGGAACTGCTTTTCCTTGTGGGACAATGATCTGTTGAATTAACCAACTATATATTGATGCTCAATCTATGCAGCTGCAGGAATATGTATGTGGTGGTGACGTTAGGCGATTCATGTGCATGTGCCAGCTTTAGCTGTACTGTTTTGCTGCGCAGCATGTTAGCGAATTGCAATGGCTTTTCACTGCATTCATTCAGGAAGCCCTGTTGTTTTTTTGGTATTTTACTGTTGCTAACTATAGCATGTAGTCAGCTCTGCATTATTTGGGAAAATCTATTTAATACACTTATAACTGATCCCTCCTTTTTTTTTTCAGGTAGTGAACCTTGATTTTTGTTTAACTGTCATTATTAAGATTACTTGAATCCTTAAACGGAATTGGGAGGCACTACTATAATAATTCATTGTTGAGTAGTAGTTCCTAGTATAATGAGACCACTAGACACCAAAGTTATAAATATATAAAGGGGACCACCAGCCACCAAGGAAACATATTGGGGACCATTAGACACCAGGGTTATAAATATATATAGGGGGCCATTACACACCAGGGAACTGTATAGGAGACCACTAGACACCAGGGAAATGTATGAGGGACCAGTAGACACTAGGGAAATATATGGAGAGGGCACTAGACACCAGCGAAATATATGCAGGCCCACTACAACACCAGGAAACCAGCTTTTATGAGGAAGTGAATGCTAATGTGGATATTGGGAAGAGGTAAATGTGATATACTTGGACTTTGCAAAGGCTTTCAACACTGTTCCCCACAAAAGTCTGGTGCAAAAGTTGAGGATGCAAGGACTGGGGAAGAGTCTGTGTGCATGGATAGGGAACTGGCTAATGGACAGAAAACAAAGAGTTGTGGTCAATGGATCATACTCAAAATGGGTGAGTGTTAGCAGTGGGGTCCCACAGCGGTCAGTACTGTGTGCAGTACTCTTCAATTTATTTATTAATGATCTAGTAGATAGCAATGTTGCTATTTTTGCAGATGTTACAAAATTGTGCAGAATCATCAACTCACAGGAAGATAGTGACATATTGCAAAAGGATCTGGATAGGATGGCTATATGGCACATAAATGGCACATGAAATTCAATGTTGAAAAATGTAAAATCATGCATTTTGGTCGTACCAATGCCATTCAAAATAAACGGGATACAGATGTGGACATCAAAATTTTAGAAGGACTTAGGAGTACTCAACAACAAGTTAAATATAGTTTTCAATGCCAAGCAACTGCAGCTAAAGCTAATAACATTTTGGGATACATTTAAAGGGAAATACACTCAAGATGCTAGCATAATATTGCCCCTGTTTAACTCTCTAGTAAGGCCACATCTGGAATAAAGAATTCAGTTCTGGGCACCACATTACAGGAAAGATATTGCAGTTTTAAAGCAGGTGCAGAGATGAGCAACAAAATTGATACGTGGGATTGAAGGTCTCACTTACCAATAAAGGTTAGATAAACTGAGTTT
>NC_090657.1:114493073-114513073 GCF_040937935.1 Hyperolius riggenbachi | reverse complement strand
ATTAATGCGCCCCCCCCAAAGTCAGGGCGTGGTCACATCATAAATGTGGGTGTGGTTATGGGTGGAGCCAAATGTATTTGGAGGTTAGCAGGCTCACACTCACCCACCCTCCCTCAGTATGTACCTTCCAGCATGTTCCAAGACAAATTCAGCAATCATGAGCCCCCCCCCCCATCAAGACAAATTCAGCAATCATGAGGCCCCCAACATAACCAACTCAGCAATCATGAGGCCCCCAACAAGACAAATTTAGCAATCATGAGGCCCCCAACAAGACAAATTCAGCAATCATGAGGCCCCCAACAAGACAAATTCAGCGATCTTGAGGCCCCCAACAAATCATGAGGCCCCCAACAAGACAAATTCAGTAACCATGAGGCCCCCAACAAGACAAATTCAGCAGTCATGAGTCACATAAATAGACAGCATTTCACATAAATAGGTAGAATGCCCCCTTAATATGGTAGACACCTCTCACCTGGCAGCAGTTCTCCAAAATACACTCAATCTGACGTGGTTCCCCAAAAATAGGTAGCTCCAGGTCTATAGTTGTCCCCATAATAGGTGGCCAGCAGTATAGATGTCCCCAGAATAGGTGGCCAGCAGTATAGATGTCCCCAGAACAGGTAGCCAGGGGTAGAGATGTCCACAGAACAGGTAGCCAGGGGTATATGTGCCCAGTATATGTAGGCAGGGGTATGTGTGCCCAGTATATTTAGCCAGAGGTATATGTGCCCAGTATATGTAGCCAGGGGTATATATGCCCAGTATATGTAGCCAGGAGAATAATATGTGCCCAGTATATATAGTCAGGCGTATATGTGCCCAGTATATGTAGCCAGGGGTATATATGCCCAGTATATGTAGCCAGGGGTATATATGCCCAGAATATGTAGCCAGGGGTATATATGCCCAGTATATGTAGCCAGGGGTATATATGCCCAGTATATGTAGTCAGGGGATATATATGCCCAGTATATGTAGGCAGTGGTATATATGTCCAGTATATGTAGGCAGGGGTATATATGCCCAGTATATGTAGCCAGGGGGTATATATGCCCAGTATATGTAGCCAGAGGTATATATGCCCAGTATATGTAGTCAGGGGGTATATATGCCCAGTATATGTAGGCAGTGGTATATATGCCCAGTATATGTAGGCAGGGGTATATATGCCCAGTATATGTAGCCAGGGGGTATATATGCCCAGTATATGTAGCCAGGGGGTATATATGCCCAGTATATGTAGCCAGGGGTATATATGCCCAGTATATGTAGTCAGGAGGTATATATGCCCAGTATATGTAGCCAGGGGTATATATGCCCAGTATATGTAGCCAGGGGTATATATGCCCAGTATATGTAGCCAGGGGTATATATGCCCAGTATATGTAGCCAGGGGTATATATGCCCAGTATATGTAGTCAGGGGATATATATGCCCAGTATATGTAGGCAGTGGTATATATGTCCAGTATATGTAGGCAGGGGTATATATGCCCAGTATATGTAGCCAGGGGGTATATATGCCCAGTATATGTAGCCAGGGGTATATATGCCCAGTATATGTAGTCAGGGGGTATATATGCCCAGTATATGTAGGCAGTGGTATATATGCCCAGTATATGTAGGCAGGGGTATATATGCCCAGTATATGTAGCCAGGGGGTATATATGCCCAGTATATGTAGCCAGGGGGTATATATGCCCAGTATATGTAGCCAGGGGGTATATATGCCCAGTATATGTAGCCAGGGGTATATATGCCCAGTATATGTAGTCAGGAGGTATATATGCCCAGTATATGTAGCCAGGGGTATATATGCCCAGTATATGTAGCCAGGGGTATATATGCCCAGTATATGTAGCCAGGGGGTATATATGCCCAGTATATGTAGCCAGGGGTATATATGCCCAGTATATGTAGCCAGGGGTATATATGCCCAGTATATGTAGCCAGGGGTATATATGCCCAGTATATGTAGCCAGGGGTATATATGCCCAGTATATGTAGCCAGGGGTATATATGCCCAGTATATGTAGCCAGGGGTATATATGCCCAGTATATGTAGCCAGAGGTATATATGCCCAGTATATGCAGCCAGGGGGTATATATGCCCAGTATATGTAGCCAGGGGGTATATATGCCCAGTATATGTAGCCAGGGGTATATATGCCCAGTATATGTAGCCAGGGGGTATATATGCCCAGTCTATGTAGCCTGGGGTATATATGCCCAGTATATGTAGCCTGGGGTATATATGCCCAGTATATGTAGCCTGGGGTATATATGCCCAGTATATGTAGCCAGGGGGTATATATGCCCAGTATATGTAGCCAGGGGGTATATATGCCCAGTATATGTAGCCAGGGGGTATATATGCCCAGTATATGTAGCCAGGGGGTATATATGCCCAGTATATGTAGCCAGGGGGTATATATGCCCAGTATATGTAGCCAGGGGGTATATATGCCCAGTATATGTAGCCAGGGGTATATATTAGGGTTGCCGCGGTTTACCGGTTTCACGATATATCGCGGTATTAATTTACATGGTAACCGTACCGTGCACATTTCCGAAATACCGGTTTGCCCTATTTCCGGGTTGACGTCAGGCGCTGGCTGCGTACGCGTCCTGTAATGATGACGCGAGTGCGACCTGCCGCGACCGCGGCATGTAATTTAAACGCTGCTCCCCTAGCAGCTGGAGCGCACACGCATCTACGCACCACGTAGGCACGTACTCCTCCTCCTGCCTTCCCGCCCAGAGTCTGTGAGTGCTGCGTACTGCCGCTGCATAGCTTGTACGACCCAGGAGGGAGCCATATTTCCAGCCAGGCCAGCAACAAAGTAAGGCAAGGGGGAAACGCCCTAGAGCCACCCTAAAGGAAAAAATAAGGGCATCGCCACGCCACCACCTTAAGGTTATGCATCCAGCCCCACCTGACCTCATGGCCTGCCGCCTGAGAGCCTCCCCCACTGTGTCTGACTCTGGGGCCTGGGCCTGCCTGCCACTGCCAGCCTGAGCCAGCTAGGAAAGCAGACCCTGGCTGCACGGTGCACCTGCTGCATGTATTTAGAGAGTTTAGCCTGTGTGAGTGCAAGCAAGTCATTTGATCCCCAATGTGTCATCATCTCTGAGACTGAGTCTGACTACCACCTGTGCTGTGCATAAGCTCGTCTGATCACAAGTTGTAATTTGATCTCTCCCAGTCCTCGTGCCACTGCCACCAATAAGCTAGTTGTAAAAGAGAATTGCACTGCAGAATGCTACCTGAGGAGGATTTCCACCAGCCACAGATCATGCAGGCTGAGGCATCAGAAATGCAGCCAGCTGAGTCAAGAAATATGCAGGATGCTGATCCTAAGATGCACAGAAGAAGTAATATGCAGGAAGTGGAAATTGAGCTACACAAAAGCATGCAGGCAACAGAGCCACAGCAAACGGCAGAAAGAATCCTGCTCCATCCACCAAATAAAAAAGTCAAATCTGCAGCATGGGAACATTTTGGATATCCCAAAAACGACCGTGGCTTTGTCATGGAGGACGGATTTCCAGTATGTCGCAATTGTGGGCGAAAAGTGGCTGCCAAAGGAGGAAACACCTCGAACATGTTTGCTCATCTCCGAGAACACCATCCCTCTGTGTCTCACTCTCTACAACATAGCAAGGTATGTATCCATCCATTCCCATTTCAATTTCCTCACTGCCTAATTTTTTATCAATGCTGCATTATTGCTGTGTACTTTAACTTTTAGGCCTGTGCATGCCTGTGCAACCAGAGACGAAGCACCCTCATGTATTTTACGTTTTTTTTTAACATATATCAGTGGAAAAGTTGCAACATTATTAGAGAAAACACCCTGACCTGCTCTCTGTTTCATTATTTACTGTCAGCTTGCTTCTTATCAGCCCTGATAAAATCCCAGAGACCCCGACTGTCTGAGCGCTGTTCAGTCTGTCTTTGTTCAGGAATCTTTATAGGTGAGTCTCTTTTCTGTGCTGTCTTTTCAAGCTTAAGCCTGCCCCCTTCCCCTTGTGGCTCTGCTGCTCATGAATCATTATCTGCCTGTGGCTGAGTCATTATAGCAAAGCCAGACTGAATGCTCAGTCTGGGATTTTATCGGGGCTCATGGGCTGATCAGAAGCAATCTGAATGAACAGTAAATAATGAAACAGAGAGCAGGCCAGGGT
Organism: Hyperolius riggenbachi; assembly: GCF_040937935.1. Classification (NCBI taxonomy): domain Eukaryota; kingdom Metazoa; phylum Chordata; class Amphibia; order Anura; family Hyperoliidae; genus Hyperolius; species Hyperolius riggenbachi. Next base: position 114,508,880 of record NC_090657.1, on the reverse strand, counting down.
AGGTGTTTTCTCTAATGTTCCAACTTCCCACTAATATGGTAAAAAACATGAGGATGCTTTGTCTCTGCTTTACTTTAAATGTAAATTATATATACATATTTTAGTGAGTGATTTTGTGGTAATTGTTTCTTCTTTCTGTAGGATGAAGGTAAGAAGACTGAATATTCCAGCACTGTTCAACCAACTGTCATGCAGTCATTTATAAAGGGAACAAAATTAGACCCCAAGTCTAAACAAGCCAAAGATTTGAACCGTGCTGTGGCATACTTCATTGCCAAGGACATGATGCCCTTAAGATTAGTGGAAAAACCTGGCTTTCTACACCTGATGAAAAAGGCCATCCCACTGTACAAGGTGCCATCAAGAACATACTTTTCCAGTAATGAAATACCTCGCATGTACAAAGAAGTGAGATCCAGTGTTGAACAACAGCTGAAGGAAGCTATGTGGTATGCAGTCACCACAGACCTGTGGACCAGTAGCAGTGGAGGAGGGGAACCATTCATTAGTTTTACAGTCCACTACCTCTCTTCAGATTGGAAACTGATATGTCATTGCTTGGGGACTCTCTTTTTTTCCAGAAGACCACACTGCAGAACACATCTCTGAAATGTTTGACAACATTCTCCAAGATTGGAATCTTCCAAAGGAAAGCCTGTGTGGAATTACTACAGACAACGCGTCAAATATGAAGAAGGCCTTTTTAGAGTTCCCTTGTGTTTGGCTCACATGTTTTGGACACAATTTAAATTTGGCCATTAACAAAGTCTTGAAAATGCAAAGGGTAGAATCAGCTGTCAGAGCCTGCCGACATTTAGTACAGAGTTTTTCTAGGAGTTGGAAAAAGAAAAGAGATTTAAAAAAGAAACAGTCAGACCTGGAACTTCCTGAGCATGCCCTAATCCATGATGTGGTAACAAGGTGGGGATCTACATTTGAGATGATCTCCAGATGATCTCCAGGTTCCTGGAACAGCAACAGGCTGTCTGCGCAGTGCTGGCCATTGACCGAGGTACATGGCACCTCATGCCAAAAGACAGCGACATTGCCACTCTTGAGAATGTCAACAAGATTCTTCAACCACTGATGCCCTTGCCTCTGAGAAACGGGTCACACTGTCCTCACTCACACCAATACTTGAGCACATTGGCAATGAAATCCTTAAGGAGCAAACTGAAGACAGCATACTTACCTCACAGATGAAGACTATAATGAGGGAAGACTTGCTAGAAGGGAGATGCACAGAGTCAATGCAACGTGTGTTGCACATCTCCTGCTTACTAGATCCACGATTTAAGAGAAGCTTTTGTAAAAACCTGGATGACACAGTTGAGGCATGTATTGAAGAAGCTGAGAATCTTGCACCAATGTCACACTCACTAGAAGAATCCACTCCAGTAAATGAAGGAGCAGAGGGAACAGAAAGCCGTAGCACTACCAGTTGTACCAGTACCACCACCACCACTAAGAAAGAGAAGGGTCTATCTGGGTTGCTACAGCGAATCACATCATCCCGGCAGAACAAGGCAACATTAGGAAATGAAAACATTCATGAAAAAGTGCTGTCCGAAGTGTCCATGTACATATCTCTTCCTACTATCAGCAGTGCCGCTGACCCTCTTTCTTGGTGGAAAATGCATAGGCAAGAAATGCCTCTTCTGGCAAATGTGGCAAGAAAGTATCTCTGCATACCTGCAACAAGCGTGCCTTCAGAGAGAATCTTTAGTACCAGCGGACATATCCTGTCTCCTCAGCGGTCAAGGATGAGCCCTGAAACTCTCAACATGCTTACATTTCTTCACCATAACCTGGCCTAAACAAATACATGTTAATCTCCGACTCTCATGATGAATTGTGAATGTGAATTTCATGTCAGATAGATGGGTCGAATTGGATAATTTCCGACAGGTCTGATCTGATTTCCGATCGTTTTTCTGATTGATTTGCATTGATCATGTAAGTGGTCAGAAAATCAATCAGGAAAACGATCGGAGATCCGATCGGATCTGTCTGAAATTATCTAGTATGGGTCGAGCCATCTGTCTGATGGGAAATTGCATGGTGCACAACTTTAGTGACTGTAATATACTCATTGAATACCAGTCTGGTGGTGGTGGTACTGGTACTCACTCAGCCCAGGGCCTGGCATAAAGTGTCTGTGAGTGACTCTGTGTACTTACTTACTGTTGTTGGCAATTTTGAATTGACCTTCACTTATCGTATTGCTGATGTTTTCCATGGATTAGGGCATGCTCAGGAAGTTTCCATGCAATTTCATGTCAGATAGATGGGTCGAATTGGATAATTTCCGACAGGTCTGATCTGATTTCCAATCGTTTTTCTGATTGATTTGATTTGATCATCTAAGTGGTCAGAAAATCAATCAGGAAAACGATCGGAGATCCGATCGGATCTGTCTGAAATTATCTAGTATAGGTCGACCCATCTGTCTGATGGGAAATTGCATGGTGCACAACTTTAGTGACTGTAATATACTCATTGAATACCAGTCTGGTGGTGGTGGTACTGGTACTCACTCAGCCCAGGGCCTGGCATAAAGTGTCTGTGAGTGACTCTGTGTACTTACTTACTGTTGTTGGCAATTTTGAATTGACCTTCACTTATCGTATTGCTGATGTTTTCCATGGATTAGGGCATGCTCAGGAAGTTTCCATGCAATTTCATGTCAGATAGATGGGTCGAATTGGATAATTTCCGACAGGTCTGATCTGATTTCCGATCGTTTTTCTGATTGATTTGCATTGATCATCTAAGTGGTCAGAAAATCAATCAGGAAAACGTTCGGAGATCCGATCGGATCTGTCTGAAATTATCTAGTATAGGTCGACCCATCTGTCTGATGAGAAATTGCAGTGCACATTTTAGTGTGTAATAGTGTACTACTCATTGAATAGTACCAGTCAGTCTGGTACCCAGCCCAGGGCCAGCCAGGCATAAAGTGTCAATTAGCCCTGTAACTGTTGTTGGCAATTTTGGATTGAACTTTAGTTAATCTCATGATCTGTTGGAAGGGTCACTCTCCATGGGAAGATTTACCCTCAGCTCTGCTCTTGCTCTGTTGGCAATTGGATTGACCTTTAATTATTGTATTTTTGGTGTTTTCCATGCAATTTCATGTCAGATAGATGGGTCGAATTGGATAATTCCGACAGGTCTGATCTGATTTCCGATCGTTTTTCTGTTTGATTTGCATTGATCATCTAAGTGATCAGAAAATCGCTCAGGAATACGATCGGAGATCTGATTGGATCTGTCTGAAATTATCTAGTTATAGGTCGACCCATCTGTCTGATGGGAAATTGCATGGTGCACAACAAGACTTCAGGACAGGTTCTGGCTGTAATATAATACAATGCATGGCATGCAATTTATTACACGTTAATAAAAGTTAAGATTAAGAACCAATTAAAGTGGAACTGAACTCAGAAGAACGTTCTCCTCTGTGCTCCAAAAGATATGCAACAGCATGATAACCTTTAAAAAAACATTTCCTTGTTATACCTGAACCTGATACAATTCCTAAAATAAATCTGCACAGTTTAGCAGATAGACATAACATACTGTACTTTCTCATTTTCAAATGGCCTTATTATCTGCCCTAGTGCCCTCTCTTTGCCATAGGCAGTCATGTGACACACAGGGGAGAGATCAGATTACAACTTGTGATTAAACAGGCTAAACTCTCTAAATACATACAGGGTGCATTTATCTATGTGTTTTTTCAGTCCTATGCAAGAGTTCAGGTCCACTTTAAGAATGACAGCCAGCAAAATAGCAAATTGCTCTGTTGTGAATTTTGGATTGACCTTTACTTTTTGTATTGTTGGTTTCAAGCATGACAGGAGGTCAGACACTAACCCTTAAGGGTTTAATAAAGAAGAGTTTGTTTAAATTTGACTGTCTCATTTTTATAAGGGTATTTGTAATAAGAATAATTGTACAATACCGTATACCGTGATACCGTCATACCGCGTTTTTTTTTTTTGACGGTTATCATACCGTCAATTTTCATACCGTTGCAACCCTAGTATATATGCCCAGTATATGTAGCCAGGGGTATATATGCCCAGAGTAGGTAGCCAGGTGTCCCCCTCCCTGGCTCCCCAGCAGGAGGGGAGCAGCGCAGAGAAGAGGGAGAGCTGCTCTCCCTCCCTCGCTGTCCCCTCCATTAATGTCCGGGTGCTGGCAGCGGTGGGCGGAACTTACCTCCGTCTCGTCGCAGCGCGGATGGATCTGCCGCTACTCTGGTCTAGTCCAGAGCAGCGGCTGCGGGACCCGAACTTCCGGCCGGCGCTGGAGTGAGACGGAGGTAAGTCCCGCCCGCTGCGCCAGACACCCGGACAATAACGGAGGGGACAGGGAGGGAGAGCCCTAAGGTGAGAGAAGGGGGGGAGATGGCCCCCTTCTCCACTGTCCGCATAGCTCTCCCTCTTCTTTGCGCTGCTCCCCTCCGCAGAGGGAAAAAAAATCAGCTCAGCTGGGCGCCCTTAGGGACCCGGCGCCCGGGGGCACTTGACCTACCCCGACCCCCCCCCCCTAGCTCCGCGCCTGCGCGTCACGCGTACCCTCGTATGCGTCATCACGCAGAGGACGTGAGGTCAGAGAAAGGGCGGAAGTACCACAAGGGTACTACCGCTGAACCGCCCGCTGCCCGGCCTCCCTCAACGCGTCCTACTCCGACTCCTCCTCCTCAGTCACTTCATAGTGCCAGCCAGCCACTGCAGCAGCCAGCCACCACCACCGGTACTGTTTTACTTTCGTCAAACTTTTGTATGGGGAAGCGGGCAGAGGGGGAGCGCTAGCGGAGGGGGTGGGGGGAATTTCCGACCCCCCCCGCGATCGAGGCATGCTCCCCCCTTATGCCTGCGACCCCATAGGGGGGCCCTGTTCAGCCGGGCATTCAGCAGTTCAGGCGAACCCGAACAGTTTGGCCGAACACCACCAGGTGTTCGGCCGAACTCGAACATCTCCCGAACAGGGGGATGTTCTGCAGAACCCGAACAGTGGCGAACACTGTTCGCCCAACACTAGTTCTAACACACAGCTTAGTGTTCTGGTTCACTACGAGCTTGCTGGGCAATCTGTAACAACATAGTTATTGAAACTCCAAGAATAAAGATGTCAGAGGGGAAAGAAGCAATCAGAAAAAAATGCTGCTACAAAATGGCACAGTTATAAGCCAATCCCAGCCAGACATGGAATCCAGCCAATCAAAAGTGACAGTCAAGGTGATGCAAATAATTCACGTATGCTGATGTAGGAGTATGCACATTAATTCAGCTTGGGGGGGGGGGGGGGGGTTGAGAATGAATCAAGCCCATGGAGGACTTCATGGGACGCTGATGCTGCTCGTCTTTCGGGTCTTTCCTGTTCCATGTCCTCGATCCTCTTCTTCTTCTTAACTGGCTCCCTCTGGTAGTATCAAGCAATTCAAAACTATGCATGTATGAGCTCTGAACCACATGTACACAGCAAGTAATGACTCATTCACAAGTGTTTTCTATTATTGTGCATGTGTCGTTCAAAACTTGCATATACAGTGGGTTGCAAAAGTATTCGGCCCCCTTGAAGTTTTCCACATTTTGTCACATTACTGCCACAAACATGCATCAATTTTATTGGAATTCCACGTGATAGACCAATACAAAGTGGCGTACACGTGAGAAGTGCATCGAAAATCATACATCATTCCAAACATTTTTTACAAATCAATAACTGCAAAGTGGGGTGTGCGTAATTATTCGGCCCCCTGAATCAATACTTTGTAGAACCACCTTTTGCTGCAATTACAGCTGCCAGTAATCTGTCTCTACCAGCTTTGTACATCTAGAGACTGAAAATCCTTGGCATTATTCTTTGCAAAACTGCTCCAGCTCAGTCAGATTAGATGGACAGCGTATGTGAACAGCAGTTTTCAGATCTTGCCACAGATTCTCGATTGGATTTAGATCTGGACTTTGACTGGGCCATTCTAACACATAGATATGTTTTGTTTTAAACCATTCCATTGTTGCCCTGGCTTTGTTTAGGGCCATTGTCCTGCTGGAAGGTGAACCTCCGCCCCAGTCTCAAGTCTTTTGCAGTCTCCAAGAGGTTTTCTTCCAAGTTTGCCCTGTATTTGGCTCCATCCATCTTCCCATCAACTCTGACCAGCTTCCCTGTCCCTGCTGAAGAGATGCACCCCCCGAGCATGATGCTGCCACCACCATATTTGACAGTGGAGATGGTGTGTTCAGAGTGATGTGCAGTGTTAGTTTTCTGCCACACATAGCGTTTTGCATTTTGTCCAAAAAGTTCCATTTTGGTCTCATCTGAGCACCTTCTTCCACATGGTTGCTGTGTCCCCCACATGGCTTGTGGCAAACTGCAAACGGGACTTCTTATGCTTTCTGTTAACAATGCCTTTCTTCTTGCCACTCTTCCATAAAGGCCATTTTTGGACAGTGCATGACTAATAGTTGTCCTATGGACAGTCTCCCACCTGAACTGTAGATCTCTGCAGCTCGTCCAGAGTCACCATGGGCCTCTTGACTACATTTCTGATCAGCGCTCTCCTTGTTCGGCCTGTGAGTTTAGGTGGATGGCCTTGTCTTGGTAGGTGTACAGTTGTGCCATACTCCTTCCATTTCTGAATGATCGTTTGAACAGTGCTCCGTGGGATGTTCAAGGCTTTGAAAATCTTTTTGTAGCCTAAGCCTGCTTTAAATTTCTCAATAACTTGATCTATCTTGTGTGTTCTTTGGACTTCACGGTGTTGTTGCTCCCAATATTCTTAGACAACCTCTGAGGCCCTCACAGAGCAGCTGCACTGACATTAGATTACACACAGGTGCACTCTATTTAGTCATTAGCACTCATCAGGCAATGTCTATAGGCAACTGACTGCACTCAGACCAAAGGGGGCAGAATAATTATGCACACACCACTTTGCAGTTATTTATTTGTAAAAAAATGTTTGGAATCCATGTATGATTTTCGTTCTACTTCTCATGTGTACACCACTTTGTATTGGTCTTTCATGTGGAATTCCAATAAAATTTATTCATGTTTGTGGCAGTAATATGACAAAATGTGGAAAACTTCAAGGGGGCCGAGTACTTTTGCAACCCACTGTACATAGTTCAGAATCGCTTGGGGGAACTTCCTGGAGGCTGGTGATAGACGTGTAAAGAGAGGTACACTGAAGACAAGAAGCAGCATCAGGCTTCTCAGGATGAGGTAATTTAGCACACCATGGGCTGAATAATTTTTCCCGCTTCAGGGATGTTTTAATACTATTCAGTGCAATAACCTTTGTAAATCACTTTTCTTCCATAGGACTCAAAGCATATAGATATGTCTCAGATCAGTACATACCGTAGTTGCAGGGTGGACACTGTTTCAGAGGAAATAGTAAGGCGTTCATAAATACCAGACTAAACAGTTTTAAACCACACTCAGTTTCCCAACTCTGATTCAAACATCAGCTGTGCTTTTTTTGTAGTAGCATGGTAAACATGTGTCAACAGCCACTTTCACAAACCATCATTTAATGTAAGGCCTCGTTCACATCTGCTGCGCTGAAAAATGTGTTAAAGCGCAGGGTAAAAAACGCATGCGCTTGTGCGCGCTTTAGTCCGCGTTTCTATGCGTTGCGCTGCGCTTCTTTAAAGCACGTTTTTGTCAATAAAACTTTGTTTTTGTATGTAAATGTATTTTTTTCTCCAATTAGGGGTAAAAAACGCATGCGCTTCTATGCGCTTGTACGCGCTTCTATGCGCTAAAAAAGCGGACCCATTCACTTGCATTGCTGTGCGCTTTCCAGCTCAGCGCACAGAAATGCATGCAACACTACGTTTCTGTAACGCTGCTCAGCGCAGCGCATAGATGTGAACCAGCTACATTTAGTTACATGGAAAAATGAATACCTTGCTGATCGCACAGGGCAGTGCGCTGTGGAAAGCGCACAGAAACGGCCCTGATGTGAACGAGGCCTAAAGGGTTGGACTTTCCAGCCGTTTCTCCATGTAACTTTATTTGCACATCGTGCATGCCATACAGTATACTCATCAACCGTGTTCACACATACACACTAGAGATGGCGCGAACGGTTCTAGGCGAACTTTGGGTGGTTCGCGATCACATGCGAACACTAACTTTCCCGGAAGTTCGATTCGCCCCCATAGTGCACCATTAGGGTCAACTTTGACCCTCTACATCACAGTCAGCAGGCCCATTGTAGCCAATCGGCCTACACTATCGCCTGGAGCCCCCCCTTTATATAAGGCAGGCAGCGCAGGCCATTACACTCACTCGTGTCGCTGCAGTAATTAGTGAAGGGAAAGCTGGTGGCAGACTCTCATAGGAAAGATTAGTTAGGGCTGGCTGATTCTTATTCCTAAAATAGCACCCCACAACAGCTCTTTTGAGAGCTAATCTTGTTCTTGTGCTTTTTTTTCCACCCTCCAACTTCCACCTCCACTCTCCACCTCTTTCTCCTCCTCCTCCTCCTCTCTTGTCTTCAAGGGATCTTGTCTTCCAGGGATTTGTAGGATGTCAAAAGCCAGCTCACATACATTGGCCAGGAATCGAACCCAGGTCAGCTGCTTGGAAGGCAGCTATGCTAACCACTATGCCACCAACGCTATATGCTGAAACTTCTTGGAGCAGACTTACTTCCTCCCTCCAAAAGACACACATACATCCCCATAAAATAATTCAACAGCAGCTGCATGCACAGTCTCTGTGGCACAATCAGTTAGCGCATTCAGCTGTTAACCGAAAGGTTGGTGGTTCAAGCCCACTCAGGGACAGCCTTGCCTTTTGCATTCAACAGTTGTCCAAAGAGAACCCCGGATAGCCATGTAGAATCATCTTTCTCTCTCTCTGGGCTTGAACCACCAACCTTTCGGTTAACAGCCGAACACGCTAAGTGATTGCACCACAGAGACTGTGCACACAGTTGTTGCTAAACGATTTTATGTGGATGCGTGTGTGTCTTGTGGAGGGAGGAAAAAAGTCTGCTCTAAGAAGTTTAACGCCACTTTAAACAAAACCTGTATATATCAAATTTCTACAAATATTTCTATGATCCTTTCATGATGACAAAGGCCAGAAAGAAATAGGCAAAGGAGTGCCCATTTTTCCATACGGCTAAGCGGTCTCACTCACTTTTTCCTACAACGAAGCATCTGCTTTACAGCAGCAGAGTGGTGCAGCGGAAGCGTGCTGAGCCCATAACCATAAGCGCTGTGTAAATAATTTATTGGGAAATTGAGTGTTGTCGACTGCATGGTGGCGTAGTGGATAGCTCTCTCGCCTTGCAGCGCTGGGTCCCTGGTTCAAATCCCAGCCAGTGAACTATCTGCAAGGAGTTTGTACAGTATGTCCTCCCTGTGTCTGCGTGGGTTTCCTCCGTGCACTCCGGTTTCTTCCCACATCCCAAAAACACACACAAGTTAATTGGCTCCACCCCCCAAATTTGCCCTAGACTACAATACAAACACTTCATGATCTAAACATATGACAATGGTAGGGATTAGATTGTGAGCTCCTTTGAGGGACATTCGTACAGAGATACAGAGGCGCCCAAAGATTAAAATACTGTACTTAAAATTTCAAAGATGGGGGGTGCTGGATGACACACCTCCCCAATGAACGATAAATCGCACTGATTCACATAAAGAGAACCAGCTTTATTCTTACTCCACAACAATATTTGCAACGCGTTTCACGGGTCTAACGCCCGCTTCCTCAGGCACATAAAAAAGGGGGGAGTAACTTAATTTATCAGGGAGCGGGTTTTGCCAAACCCGCTCCCTGATAAATTAAGTTACTCCCCCCTTTTTTATGTGCCTGAGGAAGCGGGCGTTAGACCCGTGAAACGCGTTGCAAATATTGTTGTGGAGTAAGAATAAAGCTGGTTATCTTTATGTGAATCAGTGCAATTTATCGTTCATTGGGGAGGTGTGTCATCCAGCACCCCCCATCTTTGAAATTTTAAGTACAGTATTTTAATCTTTGGGCGCCTCTGTATCTCTGTACGAATAAGACTGTATCCACCGTTGGATGGGTGTGAGCACCTTCTATCTATAGAGAGCGACCTCTTAACCTGAGCGGAGACAGGTCTAAACTCCCCGCCTGCAGTGATAGTGGTTGCCTAGAGTGGTAACCCACACTTGTGAGTATATTTCCTTTTCTCAAAAAAATTTGCGGAATAATAACAATAATACACTATTGGGGCTCTCGTTTTCCATTTGTCTTCACATCCTTTGAGGGACATTTAGTGACTAGACAATAATATTGTACAGCGCTTCATAAGATGTCGGCGCTATATAAATACTAAAAAATAAAATGATCCTCAGCAGGAAAATATTTTAAAAGTTACTCTCTTTAGTGCAAAATGGCAACATCCTGAGCTGAAATATCTTGTTACAAGGTCATTGCACTTTAGAAATGTTCTCACTTTTGACATTAATGCCTCACAAACTTTTGACATGAATGCCTCTCTGTCAACTCTAAGTGAATAAGAAAATAAAGTTACTTGATCTTTAGAACTGTGGTATTAACAGAAATCACACTTTATCATTTTGCTGCACAGAAATAAATCCATACCACATTACCCATGTTTTCGATGGACAATGCATGAAGGTACTTTTGCCTGATAATCAGTTGCGGACACTATTGCTAGCTCTTGGCACTAGGGATACATATTATTACAGGCCCATAGTTAGGAAATCTCTGTGGATGGAGTTTTCATCAGATCCATGATTCATGGAGAGCAACCACTGTAGTTTTCAGGCTGATTGTCACCTAAACCGGTTGGTTTCAGCAAACTTCTATAACCAATATTTAGATACTTTTATAATTTTTTTAAATCGAACCAATACCTTATTGACCAAGAATATCAGCAAAATTGCAGTATTAAAAATACTGTAAAGACTAACAACGCATATGCAATTCAGTGAAAATTAAGATGATCTAACAGCACTTAAAGGAGTCATCAGGCAAAAAAAAAATGTTTCACTTACCTGGGGCTTCTTCCAGCCCCATGCAGCCATCCTGTGCCCTCGTAGTCACTTACTGCTGCTCTGGTCCCCCTCCGTCAGCTAGTTTAGTTTTTGCCGTCCTCCGGGTCGGCGGGCCGCATTGCGTACATTTTTACGCATTCCCGCGGGTGCAGGAACATTAACACATACATTTTTATGCTTGAGTGGTTCCACGCGTAAATTTTTACGCGTGGAACCGCTAACGTGTAAAAATGTATGCGTTAATGTTCCTGCACCAGCGGGAATGCGTAAAAATGTACACAATGCGGCCCGCCGACCCTGAGGTCGGCAAAAACTAAACTAGCTGACGGAGGGGGACCAGAGCAGCAGTAAGTGACTACGAGGGCACAGGATGGCTGCATGGGGCTGGTAGAAGCCCCAGGTAAGTGAAACTCATTTTTTTTTTTGCCTGATGTCTCCTTTAAGGACAAGGTGAAAGACCTACAACAATAGTGATATTTCATATATGGTGTACATATTACTAGTATATTATATTGCAGAATAACGGATAGACCTGCCTGCAGTAGCAAAGAATGAGCCATATACAAATTTGACATCTCAGCTCAGAATGCTTACGTCTGCAAAAGCAACTGAGGGTTTAGACTTCATTCCACCCTGTGCAAAACCAATGGCCAGTTCAGGAGTATAAGTTGTAGGGTTATTGACAATCTAGGTTAGTTGTCAAACTGCAATCCTCAAGGGCCAAGGTCCTCAAACATTTTTGGCACAGCTCAAATTAATTGATCGGACTTAGTCAGGAAAAGTGTGGTTCATCAAGTAGACCACATCTCTCCATTTCTCAGCCCATCCTAAACACTGGCATGGATATGGCCCTCAAGGCCTGGAGTTTGATCTAGGGACTGGCAAATAAGGGAGTGGAGTAAAGATTATTTTTTGGGGGTTGATTATCTAGCCCACTTGTCCCAAACCTGATATGTGCTTGGTTTGTGTCTGTGGAGTAATCTGGAGCAAGTGGACAGGCATAGTCCAGCTGCATGATGATGCCTAGATGCCAGAGTTTAGGGTTCAGTGTGGAAGGGCAGCCCGTATTGTCATGCAAAAAAAGTAACTTTTTATTCCGTACTCCTTCAATGGGGGCTTTCAACTATGTGTAAAATGTAAGGGATTTTAAGGTATTAAGGTATTAGGAAGTGATTTTAGTGTGATAGAGTTGTTAGTTTGGAAGAGAAGGGGCTTTTTAAATCATGTTTGCAGTATTTGATTCCAACTCTGAATTGTCCATGTCTGATGTGCTTTAAAGAGAACCTGAGACAAACAGTTGTGTGGCATTTATACCTACCTGGGGCTTCCTCCAGCCCCCTGTGGATTGTGCACTCCCTTGCCATCCTCCCAGGCAGCTCCGATCATCTCCTGGCCAGCCCAGTCTGTTAGCTCCAGCCGGCTCAGTTGTGCTGTACCATGTGTACCATGCATGCACAGCCTGCTCTGGTTGGTTCGCTCCAGTTGGCTCAGTTGTGTTGTACTGGGCATGAGCGGCCTGGCCACATTTGCGCTCCTGCGGCCGGGATTATTCTGTGCCTGTGCAGTTACTTCAGAGGCGCAGAAGCGCTTTTGGCGAAGGGGCATGGCTGGACCGAGCTTGTGCAGTATAGCATGACTGAGCTGACTGGGGCCCAAGAGACCGAGTCGACTGGGAGGACGGCGAGGGAGTCCTCAGTCTACAGGGGGGCGGAGAAATCCCCAGTTAGGTATAATGCGGCACTGTTGTTTGTCTCAGGTGAACTGTTGCTATTCTATTTCTACATCATTTTTTTTTTTAATATATGTATATGCAGGCATGCTTTGCCCCTCTTCACTTCACTCCTTAATGTCGTCTGTGCTTATGATCCTGTTGGCTATGGAATTCCTTACAATCATCTCCTGTTTTGGGATTCACGTGAACCACTGGTCGAGGTTTCGGCCCAACTTCTCATTGTCATGTTAGACTCTGATCCATCTGCTTCCTCCAGTCCAAGCATGGATGGAACTACTACAAGTACTGCCATGGATGAGGGTGAAGTAAGTAACACTCTGACACATTTTTTGTTGTAGCTTCCTGTCACAGTGCCTATGAATTAAGAAACATAAGTCTCTAACTCATATATCTTTTTCCCTTTTTTCTGGGCTTAAGAGCTCCGTTCCAGATAATCTATTTGTGAATTATTTATCACGGATCCACAGAGAGGAGGTGAGGATCACATTTGTTTACACTGATGTTCACACAAGCTGTAGCAGAATCTTCCAGTATATACAGAAGTTTAATTGTTCATATAAACATACATATTTATATAATTTCCACATTTATATAAGGCACATGTATACACATAATTATTATGAGTTGTCACAAGGGCCGAGTTATCTTCCTTTTTTGCAAGCAACAGTGTTTTTTTACCCATGTTTGTTTCTCACTTTGTACAGTGCCATGGAAAATTACACTATAAAAATCAGTAGCAATGGGGTCAGGTCAACGTGTTGTTTTTTTGCTGTTGCTATTGTTGTTGTTATTCCTTAACCCTTTTGCGTTCCACGGTTTTTACAACTTAAAGTTCCTGACATTTTTAACACTTTAGCTGTGTCGTTTTGATACATTTTTTTTTTTGTTTTCAGTAAATCTTCTATGAACTCGCCATACACTTAACGGAATACCTTGAGGTGTCGTCTTTCTAAAATGGGGTCACTTGTGGGGTTCCTACACTGCCCTGGCATTTTAGGGGCCCTAAACCGTGAGGAGTAGTCTGGAAATCCTATGCCTCAATATGACCTGTGACATCCTAAAGGTACTCATCGGACTTTGGGCCCCTTGGCGCACCTAGGCTGCAAAAAAAGTGTCACGTGGTATCGCTGTACTCAGGAGAAGTAGTATGTGTTTTGGGGTGTATTTTTACACATACCCATGCTGGGTGGGAGAAATATCTCTGTAAATGGACAATTGTGTGTAAAAAAAAAAAAATAAAAAAAAATAATTATTATTATTTACAGAGATATTTCTCCCACCCAGCATGGGCATGTGTAAAAATACACCCCAAAACACATTATACTATTTCTCCTGAGTACGGCAATACCACATGTGTGACACTTTTTTGCAGCCTAGGTCTGCTAAGGGGCCCAAAGTCCTATGAGCACCTTTAGGCTTGATGGGTGCTTACAATGTAGCACCCCCAAAATGCCAGGACAGTAAACACACCCCATAAATTACCCCATTTTGGAAAGTAGACACCCCAAAGTATTCAGAAAGGGGCAAGGTGAGTCCGTGGCCGATTTCATTTTTTTTTATGTCACAAGTTAGCAGAAATGGAAACTTTTTATTTTTTTTGTCACAGTGTAATTTTCCTATAACTTGTGACAAAAATAAAATCTTCTATGAACTCACCATGCCTCTTAGTGAATACTTTTGGATGTCTTCTTTCCAAAATGGGGTCCTTTGGGGGTATTTATACTATCCTGGAATTCTAGCACCTCATGAAACATGACAGGTGCTCAGAAAAGTCAGAGATGGTTCAAACTGGGGAAATTCACTTTTTGCACCATAGTTTGTAAACGCTATAACTTTTACCCAAAAAAATCCAATAAGGGTCTATTTATTGATCAAAGACATGTAGTACAATACATTTAGATTTTTATATGAAAAATGTCAGCACAAAGTAAAAAAAATCTTTTTTTTTTTTTTTGACAAAATTCATGTCTTTTTTGATGAATATAATAAAAACTAAAAATCACAGCAGTAATCAAATAGCACTAAAAGAAAGCTGTATTAGTGACAAGGAGGTAAAATTCATTTAGATAGTAGGTTGTATGACCGAGCAATAAACTGTTAAAGAGAATCTGTATTGTTAAAATCGCACAAAAGTAAACATACCAGTGCGTTAGGGGACATCTCCTATTCCCCTCTGTCACAATTTCGCTGCTCCCCGCCGCATTAAAAGTAGTTAAAAACAGTTTTAAAAAGTTTGTTTATAAACAAACAAAATGGCCACCAAAACAGGAAGTAGGTTGATGTACAGTATGTCCACACATAGAAAATACATCCATACACCAGCAGGCTGTATACAGCCTTCCTTTTTAATCTCAAGAGATCATTTGTGTGTTTCTTTCCCCCTGCAGCTCTCATGCACTAAAGTGTCAGGCTGTTTCTTCCTGCAGAGTGCAGACAGCTCTGCCCGTATGTAATTCCTCACTATGTGAAAGCCCAGCCAGCTCAGAGGAGGATTTATCCAGCTAGTAAAAGATAATAGAGCAGAGAGAAGCTGCACTAATCTAAATAACACACAGGCAGTGTGCATAGATGGGCCAGGAGGGGGGAGATGCATCACAGAACCACAACACTGAAGAACTTGGCAGCCTTCCAGACACAGGCCGACAAGTCTGACAGGAGAGAGATAAGTTAATTTATTACAGAGATGGTGATAGTAGAACGTGCTGCAGTAAGCCAGAACACATTAGAATAGCTTTTGGAACTCGTAAGATGGAAGAAAACCGGATGAAATTTTTGTTACGGAGTCTCTTTAAAGCTGCAATGGTCTAAATGGAAAAAAGTGTCTAGTCCTTAAAGAAATACTTAAGTCATAAAAAAAAAAAAAAATGACTTCTACACACCCGGGGCTCTCCTCAGCCCCCTGCAGCTGAACGGTGCCCTCGCCGTGTCCCTCCGATGCGCCTGGACTCGCCGGCGGGCACTTCCGGTTTGGCCGTCACCGGCCGACAGGCCCGCGTTCCCGGCCGCAATAGCATTAAAGATGGCGCTATTGCGGCCGGGAACGCG
>NC_090657.1:114440573-114485573 GCF_040937935.1 Hyperolius riggenbachi | reverse complement strand
TCTATATAACACAGGAATACAAATTCAAGCAAGCTGGAGATACAGACAATAGTGAGATAGTTCACCCGAGAAGCAGGTAGAACTATGTTTAAACAACCTTACTGATTACCCGAGGAGCGGGTGATTCAGACTGTAGTGTAGCCACTATCACCTGAGGGGCAGGTAGAAAGGATCGTACTGTAGTGACTATTCACCTGAGGAGCAGGTGATACTGTACTGCAGCAACTGACCACCTGAGGAGCAGGTGATTCAGACTGTACTGCAGCTACTGAGCACCTGAGGAGCAGGTGATTTCAGACTGTACTGCAGCTACTGACCACCTGAGCAGGTGATTCAGATAGTACTGCAGCTAGTAATCTCCTGAGGAGCAGGTGATTCAGGCTGTACTGCAGCTACTGACCACCTGAGGGGCAGGTTATTCAGTAAGTACTGCAGCTAGTATTCACCTGTGAAGCAAGTGATGCTAGCAGAGGATCCCTCACCAGTGACTAGGCTCACTGGTGAGGACAGGCAGGTTTGGCAACGAGCGGACAGATACGGTACAGAGACAGAAAGCTGGATCAGAGTAGTGTTCAGGCAGAGTCGGCAACTATATCAGATAGGCAAAGGTACAGGATCGGTAAACAGAAGAGTAGTCAAGCTAGCAGAGGGTCATAACAAATAGTACAATTCAATTAGTACTTTAAGCTATCAACAGAATCTAAGTGTGGATCCCCTGCTCCTGCTGGTTCTAGCACACTTTGAGATCTGACTAGGTCTGAGTGCTAACAAGTAGCATTTGCAACAGCAGACGCGGAGCAACTGAATGACCTGTCCTATATACTGCAAGCGCTCCACAGCGCCGCCCCAGTCACTCAGCCAATCCGGAGCATAGCTGGAGTCAGCTGATCTAGTTGCATAAAGGTCCTGGCGCGCGCGTAGCCCTTAGTCTATGAGCAATAGAAGGACCAGGCAAAGCACCAGCGTGTAACTGCGCGGCGGAGACCGCCGGCTGCAACGCGGTGATAGCCGCCATGCCACTTGCTGTTGCGGCCGTATCTCCGCTATCCATTACATGTATCCTGTATTTTTTACCAGTAGAGAGATGTGAAAGAGTATTTCCTTTAATAATATGGCAAATATTGCAAGGAAAAATCCCACATTGTTTTGGATGGGCACTGTCAGAGATGGTGTAGTTACCTCTGCTGCGGGAAGCGGCATCGCCGCTTACGCCTCTGACGTCACCTCGGCCGCATCGCCGCAAGCTCCGCTCGCTCCCTCCGACAGGTCGGGCCTCTCCATTACAGCGGCAGAGGTTAGCACGTGCGCACAACAGACAGATCTTTATGCACTAGGGACATGCTGGTCAGCTGACCACTGCTGCTGCTTCCGCAATGCTGATTGGTTGGCTCGCCTAGGGCGGGTCATTGGGATCA
Source organism: Hyperolius riggenbachi (assembly GCF_040937935.1). Classification (NCBI taxonomy): domain Eukaryota; kingdom Metazoa; phylum Chordata; class Amphibia; order Anura; family Hyperoliidae; genus Hyperolius; species Hyperolius riggenbachi. The sequence continues at coordinate 114,484,158 of NC_090657.1, read as the reverse complement.
TCCATTTATATTTAAGTTCAGAGCTTTCAGTAGCTCGTTGTCTGTTGTTGCTGAAACTTCGCAGTGAAAGCTCTCAGACCTAGTCAGATCTGTGTGTGATTGAACCGGCAGGACCCCGGGGATTCGCACTTAGCTTAGGATATTATTATTATTATTACTACTGTATTGATATTATTGTATATGACCCTTGCCTGAACCTTTGACTACTCTCTGCCTTCCGATTCTGTACCTCTGCCAATCTGATCTGTTGCCGACTCTAGCCTGAACTCTAAAGCTACGTACACACATGCGACAACGATCGTTCGTTGTGAATGACGAACAAACTTTTAATTGACGAAAGAACGACCTAAGTAAAGTTCGTTTTTAAATGTGTTTAACGATCTGATCGTTAGAACAAACGTAACATCACGTAAAGCAACTATTGCGCTTGCGCATAAAAATGAAAAGTTCCATGGAGAAATAGCGAAATGCGCATGTCAAGCCTAGTACGAACGACCGTTTCCGACAATGTACTACTTTTGCAAACGATCGTCGTTGGAGCTAGAAGCTAGATCGTTCGTTTTTAACGATCTAGCTCGTCCGTCGTTAAACTTAATGGTCGGCTGCTTTTTTTTTAAACTATTGTCGTTTGCGATTGTTTCAAACGACTATAGTCTCATGTGTGTATGCACCTTTACTCTGATTTAGCCTCCTGATTCTGTACCTTTGCCCATCTGATCTGCTGCCGACCTCGGCTTGTTTTACGACTACGATTTTGCCTGACATTTCTGTACCGCTGCCTGACCAACCTGTTACCGACCTCACTTGTACGACCATTCTCTGTTTGGTGATAGCCCCAGCCACCAAGGGCTATCACTTAGGCCACATACACACATCAGACCATAGTCTTTTGAAAATGAAAGATCACGGACCAATTTTACCCCCATCAATGTAGTATGAGAGCCATACCTTCACAGTCTTTTCTATGGAGCTGAACTGCCCATCAGAAAAAAATCTTTGCAAGATGCTGCACACACACAGATGCTGTACAGACATAAAAGATCAGTATCTGCAAAAGATCTGTTCCTGCCAAAGATCCGTTCCTGCAAATTGCATTCATAGTCTGAGATCTGCAGATCATCATACACACCTTGTTTAACTGACATTCATCTGCAGATCAGACAATCCTCTGCAGATCTGAAAATCCATCCTGGTGGATCTGATCTGCAGATGAATGTCTGTTAAACAAGGTGTGTATGATGATCTGCAGATATCATAGACTATGAATGCATTTTGGAGGAACGGATCTTTTGCAGGAACAGATCTTTTGCAGATACTGATCTTTTGCAGATACTGAACTTTTGAATGTCTACAGCATCTTTGTGTGCAGCATCTTGCAAATATTTCTGTCTGATGGGGAGTTCAGCTCCATAGAATAGACTGTGTAGGTATGGCTCTCATACTACATGGAAGGGGGTAAAATTGGTCTGTGATCTTTCATTTTCAAAAGACTATGGTCTGATGTGTGTATGAGCATTTAGGAGTACTCCTGTTTCTACTGTGCACTTAAAACACGCGTGATCACACTCTGAATAAAATACTGACTATTGTGCTGATAGAGCTCGTTCTGATCATCAGATACACCACTGATCATTACAGCCACCTTTCACACTAACATCAGTATGGACTAATTTATTTTGGATGGAAGGGGGTCTTTTGTAACAGAACATGGTGGAATGATTAAACTCTTTAATGTGTGGTAGGGAATGACCCAAAATACTCAAATTATGTTTAACCACTTCAGCCCTCAGTCGTTTTCACTTTATGCATCCGAGCAATGTTCACCTCCCATTCATTCGCCTATAACTTTATCACTACTTATCACAATGAACTGATCTATATCTTGTTTTTTCCGCCACCAATTAGGCTTTCTTTGGGTGGTACATTTTGCTAAGAGCTACCTTGCTGTAAATGCATTTTAACAGAAATGAATTTTTTCCATTTTTCTTATTCTTACTCAGTTTTCGGCCATTATAGTTTTAAAATAATACATGCCTTCATAATTAAAACCCACGTATTGTATTTGCCCATTTGTCCCGATTATTACACCGTTTAAATTATGTCCCTATCGCAATGTATGGTGACAATATTTTATTTATAAATAAAAGTGCATTTTTTCTGTTTTGCATCCATCACTATTTACATGCTTATAATAAAAAAAAAGAGAGAAATATTTCATCTTTACATAGTAAATTAAAAAGTTTAGACCCTTTAGGTAAATATTTGTGTTTTTTTTTTATTATTATTGTGATGTTTGTTTTTTTTATTATCAAACATTTTATTTGGGTATTTTTGGGAGGGTGGGATGTAAATAGTAATTTATTTTAATGTAAATATGTTTTTTTTTTTATGTAGATGTAGTTTTACTTTTTGGCCACAAGATGGCAACCTTTATAAGCATTAGCTGCAGCCACGGTTATTTAACTTGTTGTCGATGAGTACTCCTAAGTCCTTCTCCAAGTTTGATGTCCCTGTATCCCATTTATTTTGTATGGTGCTAGACAATTGGTATGACCAAAATGCATGACTTTACATTTTTCAACATTGAATTTAATCTGCCATTTATGTGCCCATATAGCCATCCTATCCAGATCCAGATAACAGATATCCAGATAACACCATTAGTAGCATATAGTATAACACCATTAGTGAACAGGTTGAAAAATGTATTAAACTAAGGCCCAGTGCACACCAAAACTAGCAGATCCGCAATACGTTAGCGGTTTTGGGAGCTGATTTCAGAGCGATTCTAGGTATGTTTAGAGAGGTTTTCTAAACATACCTAGCCATTTTGGGTGCGTTTTTGTGCAGCAGATTACACATATTGTTACAGTAAAAGCTGTTACTGAACAGCTACTGTAACAAAAATGCCTGGCAAACCGCTCTAAAGTAGCGTTTTTCAGAGCGGTTTGCGTTTTTCCTATACTTTGAGGACTAAACGCTTCTGAAATCCGCAAACGCGCAGCAGGAGGCGCGTTTGCGGCTTGGCAAAAACCGCAAACCGCCGGTGTGCACCATCCCATTGCAATACATTAGACAAGCGTTTTTATAGGCGGATGCGGCCGGCGGATCGCTCCAAAAAATGCTCGGTGTGCACTGGGCCTTAATTGGAGTATTTTGGATCATTCCATACCACACATTAAAGAGTGTAACCATCCCCGCATGTTCTGTTATAAAAGACCCCCTTCGATCCGAAGTAAATTAGTCTATTCTGATGTTAATGTGAAATGTGGCCATCCAAAACACTGTGGGACTTTTCCTTACCTTAATTGTCATATTTGACATAATCTTATTCCAGGAAAATGTTTTTAGTGGGTCACATTTGACCCTATAACTAATATAAAAAAAATACTTCTGCATTCTGTTTTTCATAATTCCCTTCTTTCTTCCTTTTTCAATTTCTTCTTTCTTCTATCTTTTATTGTGATTAAAGAATAGCCGTCAGCCAGTTGCTAGGCGCACAGCCTGCGTTCACCACTGCATCATCAGCTGTGACCACAGCCGATGCTGTCCTCTTCTCCTTCTTGGAGCCCTGTCAAAAGCATCTCTGAAGCTGCTTCCAGGGCTCTCAATTCATCCACTTGGTGGACTAATGAGTCATCCTTAAGGTCCGTACACACGCCAGACTGGAGGCAACGACGGGTCCGTCGTCACCTCCCGCTGGGTGGGCGTTCCAACGACAGTCCGGCGTCTGTACGCACTGTCGGCGGACTGATATGGCTGTTTCTGAGCGATCCGCCCGGCGTACACACGCCGGACTGTCGTCGGAACGCCCACTCAGCGGGAGGTGACGACGGACCAGTCGTTGCCTCCAGTCCGGCGTGTGTACGGACCTTAATCCTCATTGGACCAAAACAAATCAGGATTTTCATTGGTCCGCTTATTGCAATCGCTCCTAATTGAAAAACAAAAAGACAAACGTATTATTAAAGGCCTCACCAATGCTTCATTCACCCAATTTTAATCATCACTGTTTGTGTTTAATCCACATGATATTTATCATTTACACTTGTTTGGTGTAATTGCTTAACCATGTGCTGGACAGTATCTGCTAGTAATTTTTTGACACCCGCCTGAGTTCAAACTGAAGAAAAGATCCACTGGAAGCTATGAGCAATTGACTGCAAACTGAAGCTGTCCTTCAGCTGACTTGTCGTTGACCTGCATTGAAACAAATGATAAAATAAAATAAAACTGAACTGAGGCCAAAAAGGTCTTTGTACTCTGCTCTAATGCCTGCAAATTCCTTAACTCCGAATAAACAGTATAAGGGAGAACTGATGCTCTTTTAAAGGCGAAGTTTGTCACACCAAATATTGTATTTAGTTAGGCGCTCTGCAAGCGGTTAATTGGTTTGTGTGTGCGTGCACTGTATGTATGTGTGTGTGTGTATGTGTATATATATATATATATATATATATATATATATATATATATATATATATATATATATATATATATATATATATATATGTGTGTGTGTACTGTATATATATTATTATTATTATGTGTGTCTTGATATCTTGATATCAGTACCTTCATGTTGTTTGTAAGCCCCAGTGATGTGGTGTAGTTACTTGGTTCAATTTTGAAAACTTTTCCATCCCCGCTCCTAAATATTGTGTTCAGGTAGTCCCTGTCTCATTCATTAACCGGGGGCTGCCTGTAAATACAGTTTAAAAGTACAGTTAAGACCTAAACAGGATTCCTTAGCTGGAAGATACATAATAATATACATGTAGTTACCCCATACCTCCACCATAATAAAGTGGTGCTAAATCCCTTGTTCTAACGATTGGACAAGGGAAATTTACGAGGTGGCGCTAGGATTTGTTACTCCACTTCACAAATTGCCACCCAGTGTTACTGACTGTGTGGTTTGATATTGTTCAAGGGGTGATTTAGGCCTCTTTTCTACGAGTAGCTGAAGGTGGTGAATTCACTGCCTGTCAGCTGCTCCCATCCACTAGCAGGGCAATTGCATCTGAGCACGTCTGTATGAAACTGCAGCTGAACAGCGCTTGTGGCTGGCAGCCAGGCGGATGACTTGCTAGACAAATGAGCAGTTAAGCTGTCTATCGAAGTCTGAAACAAACACCCCAACGTCTCATTTTTGACACACTTTGAAAAAGTGATTTGTCATACACATGCACAGTGCTGTCAAAAAGTAACATTGCAACCGCACTTGGTCCGGTGAAGCTGAGCATAACTACATGGGAAACCAGTCATTCATATGGCTTTTTTGTAATGACCTTTTAACCAGTTTGCTTTGTGTTCCTGCTTTATTATATTGATTTAGGTTTTCTACCTTTGCTTTTGCATTACATTGATTTTTTTTTTCCTTTTTCTTTTCCTTTTAAGGTTTTTCACAAGATTATCACCAGCGGACACCAACGTTTACAACCTTTGTATGATTGTCTGCTTACCATCATAGTAAATGGTACTGCACGTGACTGCTGATATTAAGAATAAGTTACTGTACTTCTTCCTCAAAATTTAAAATTAAACCTGCTGCTCTAGAGCTGTTGAGGCATACTGCACTTTGTCCACATGGTGGAGCTGTGCAGCCTTCTTGGTGCATTGGCAAACAAGCACTGAATAGTTTGCTAAACTAAGAAAAAAAAAAGTCAGTGGCGGTTATTAAATATAGAAGTTCACTGAAACAAAAAATGTTTCTGTGCTAGCAAAATTAAAGTGGCACACTCTTAGGATTGGCATACACGTAGCAATCATTCAGTCAAGCTTTCAATCCCAAAAAAGGTGGATCTTGCAAATAAAGGGGAAATACTTTTTTTTTTTTTTTCAGCAATAAACAATCTCTTGGAACAAAAGACCGTATATGCAGATTGGAATTGGGACAATCAAATGTTTTGATTGGACCAGTTCCAAATTGCATACTCTTGGAATTAATATTGCATGCAGGCCAGAATTATTTTCTTCCTATTGAACAGCTCTACTAAGGGCATAATTACATAACTATTGCAAACTACCCAGCAGTAAATGGGGAAAAACTCCTCTGCCACTGCAAACTGCTGGATTAAAGGAAATTTAAAGCGGGAAAAAAAAAAATGTTTAACTTACCTGGGGCTTTTTTCAGCCCACTGGAGTCATTCTGTGCCTACGCCATCCTTCCGAAACCCTCCGGCCAGCAGCAGCGACCCCCGCAAAGCTGGCCAGACACGCACATCCTTACCACGTTCCCGCTGCAGGGAACTTCCTGTGCATGTGCAGTATGTGAAAATTGCTACTGCGCATGAGCAAAGTGGGAGTGCGCATGCACAGTGGCCTTTAGACTGGCCTTGACTGGCTGGCTTTTGGGGGGCCTCCGCTGCTCGATGGAGGAACCCGAAAGGACGGGGCAGTCACAGGATGACTCCAGGCGACTGCAAGAAGCCCCAGGTAACTGTCTTTTTTTTTTTTTTTTCTTCCTCGAAGTTTGTCATCTAAATTGGTGAATATAGACATTTGAGCACTCATTGCTGTTCAGTAGATCTGCAGATGGGAGCTATGAAGTAGGCTATTGCTGGCCTTGCAGCAAAAGTTTGGGTTTAAAGTATGTTTTTTCCTTTAGTTAAAATGGGTTGTTTGTTGTTTTTTTATTAAAAACAAACTGTTGGTCAGTTTGATTTCTCTTTATTGTATTTACTTGAAATGTGTTAAACTCCTTACCATAAACCAATGCTTAGGCCGGATTCCCACTTGTGCTTGATCACGTGCCGACTGCGGGAGCAGACACTGTTTTGTCCACTCTAGTCTGGCTGGGGCCCAGGGCAGATGCGTTACCCCCATAGGCTATATGGGGATTGCTCTTCTGGGATTAGAGACACAGACTTTACAGAAGTGGGGGTCTGCTTACCGCAGTGGATCTGTTGAAAGCTGAGAAGAGTGAATGGCTCCTATATATAAAATAGGAGCTGTTCACTGTCATTTTTGCAATAAGTAGAGAATGGACAAAAAAATGTACATTCTTAGCTCAAGTAGGAATACAGCCTTGCAACCCTAGAAATTTTTAGAACTGTAGCTAGCCGTTTTGTTTTTTAGTTAGAAACAACTATTTTCATGTATTAATGTTGTATTTAAAAAAGTTGCCAAATCCTAATGTTATGCCTAAGAAATAAGCTTGAAGAACCAAAGTTGTTTGTATCATCTATGTTAAAGAGAATCTGTACTCTAAAATTCTTACAATAAAAAGCATACCATTCTATTCATTATGTTCTCCTGGGCCTCTCTGTGCTGTTTCTGCCACTCCCTGCTGCAATCCTGGCTTGTAATTGACATTTTTATGCAGTGTTTACAAACAAAAGACATAGCAAGTGATAGGCTGAGAGGAGTTCAGTGTGTGAGTCATACAGAGTGTTCAGGGAGCCTGGAGAGGGTGTGTATAGCTTCTATCCAATCAGAAGCAGCACAGCACATTCCAGCTTGACTGCCTCAGCCCGACAGTGGAGAGAAGATTAGATCATATAACAGAGATAATACAGCCACTGTGCAACTAGGAAAGGCTGCAGTTAGACAGAGCACATTAGAACAGGTATAGAAACATATATGATAGAAGAAATGAGGATGAAAATTGTGTTACAGAGACTCTTTAAACTTTTAGACTAGTCTCTTATTTTTAATGCATAGATGTAGATGTAGTAGATGTGTACACTTGGCAATAAATATACTGAAGCCACATAATTGGTTTGTTCCTTTTAGCTTAATTTCCTGTTGAGGTGCGTTGAGACACAGTGCAGTGTTCTCCCCAGGCACTTTTAGCCGGGTGCTCCACCTGGCTAGTTTTGGTGACAAGTCCACCCAGCTGATATCGACTTACCTCCTCCTCTGCTGTAAGCAGAGTTGTGCAGAGAAGCCCTGGCCCTGCATTCTCTCATCTCACCCCACCTGGCTACTTTTTCATGCCACTCGGCTTGAAAAAAAAGTTCTGGGGAGAACACTGCAGCTGTTTCAACTTTGATTTCTTGGGTTTATTTACTAATGTTGGAGACCACTGGAAAATATACCTGATGCAGCAAACCTGAACTGTTTTTGGTATAAAGCCTTCTCTCTTAAAGTACCCCTGAATTAGGGAAAAACTATTGAATGAAGCTCATTGTGGGCTAGATTACCTTCTCATGAGCGTCCTGATACTGCTTGTTGTCCCCAAGGTCCCTCTGTTCCCACTCCCATTTTTCCTAAGCCTTCCAGATGTTCCTCCGAGTGTCACAGGTCAATTCTAAACTGTGCAGGTACATAGTAGGGGCTTTTTCATACTAAGGGCGCTTTCGTTTTTTGGTTTTTTTTTTTAAGCGCCGGCGATTTTTAAAAGCTACCTAAAAGCGCTTGTGCAATGATTCCCTCTGACAGTGTTCACATATCAGCAGTTCGATTCTGATCCGCTCACCAAAGCGATGCCTGTACCATTTTCAGCGCGATTTGCCTCAATGGAAGTTATAGGGAAATCGTGAAGAGATTGAAAAAGCGGTTTGTATAGTGATTTCCCCAGAGCTTTCATGAATAAATACATTGTATTTATTTATTTCTGGCTGAAAGAGATCTTCCTGAATGACGTCATGAAGTGAAAAAACAAATTGCTCTGCAAACACACTTAGAAAAGCGCCTTACAAAAAAAATTGCAATGCGTAGGTAAGCACTGGGAGACGCAAAAAAAGTTGCGCACTAAATTGCAAAATGATGGCATCAGCGGTTGGGCTTTATGATGTGAACGAGCCCTAATAGAAAGCGATCATGGGGTGAGCACTTGCTTTTTGCTTGTTGAGGGCTACTGCTATAACAGTAACGTGTAGCATTGATATAGCAAGAACAGGGTAGCCTAGGCTTATTGTAGAAAAAAAGTTCGCATAGCTGCAAACCTGCTAATTCACATTTCAGCAGTTGCACTTTGTTCTACTGTAAACTAGGTAAGAGTTGCAAACTTTCGATAACTAATGGGCTTATAAAAAAATCCAATTCAGGTTTGTTGAATTGCTTGGCCTTTAGTTTTCTCCACTGTTCTCCATCCTTAGTAAAAAAAAAAAAAAAAAAGCAATCTACAGTAAATCGCCGCTCACATTTCTGTAAATATTTTATTGTACAGTAGAATCTCGTTATAGTAAACTCTGGTATTGTAAAACTCTGGATATTGTAAACTCAGTCCTCAGGTCCCAGCAACATGCTTCTGTATAAATATACAATGTATAACCAATTCTGATATAGTAAACGTCTGATTTAGTAAACTACTTTTCCTTGTCTCTTGGAGTTAACTATAAAGGGATTCTACTGTATCTTTTCACGAGGCAACACTGAAGATATGATACTTTGATAAAATGTAAAGTAGTCAGTGTAAATTTGCTGTCCCATCAAAATTACTTAATACACAGCCATTAATGTCTAAAACGCTGGCAATAAGTGAGTACACCATAAGTGAAGACTGTCAAAATTCTGTCCAATTAGACTGCTTCCTTCCCTGTGATTAGACATGCTCTTCCGAGTAGCTACCTACTCGTAGCTAATCGGAATTGAAAAGTTAATTACAGCACCTGTGGGAACGGGTGAGTGTGGGGTAACTTACCCATGTTGCCGTCTGTTCCAAAGTGCTCCAATCGCGTCCAACGTTGCTTTCGAAGTTGCGTTGCACGTCACTACCACGCATCCTCTTTCTGGGCGACTGAAGCTACCTACTTGTAGCTACTCGGAAGAGCATGCCTACCTGTGATCATGCTACTTGTTAGTGTTGCAAGTTCTCAGATGTGAATGGGGAGCAGGTGTGTTAAATTTGATGTCCTCACTTTCTCCCATATGGTCACTAGCAGTTCAACACCCTCATGGCTCAAGAAAAAAAAAATGCCAAATTGCCAACAACTGGAAACTGAGCTGCAGTATAGTGGCCTACACTATACAGCGATTTAACAGGACAAGTTCCACTCAGAACAGGCCTCACCATAGTTGACCAAAGAAGTTGAGTGCACTTTTGTTGCCAGCAGTTCAGACATTAATGGGTGTGTTGAGTTATTTTGATGGGACAGCAAATTTACATGGGGATACAAGCTGTACATGAATATTGTGTAAAAGGGTCATATATTCAGTGTTGACCCATGAAAAGATTTTCCAAATTGCTGGTAGTAGTGATACATTTTGTGAAGAATAGTCCCAATATTTTCTTCGGGGGTACTGCACAACAGTGTGTATTGCCTGTTAAACAGCATCTGTAAGAAAAATACATATGTAGATAAAGGAATGATCAGAGTTCCTTTGAAAAAGCTGAGGTGTTAAACTGAAGAGTTTGGAACTCAACAACTTTCCTACCTGAATTTACTTTGAAGTAGGGATGATCAATGAGATCAAGTAATTCAATTTTCAAGCTGCATATATTTGCACCCAAAATGTACATAATCCTGCATGAACTCATTATTTGCATCTCATTGATCATCCCTGCATTTGAGTGCATATACATGGCCACATACATGATGAAGTACAAGGCTTCCCGGGACTATATGACTTTATTTTTCCCTCTCTAAGAAAATCAAGTTTAATTTTTACACAATGTGACTTGAATGAAAGTGCAATGAAAATGACGTTGCTATTTTCAGCTTTGCTGCCATGTATGAAAATATATTTATATGTATATATACTTTTTTTTGTTTTTGGCAGTATCTCCATATTTGAAATCTCTCTCCATGGTGGCATCCAACAAGCTGTTACATCTGCTTGAAGCTTTCTCCAGTCCATGGTTTCTCTTCTCCTCTCCACAGAATCATCATCTTGTTTTTTTCCTGCTTGAAGTGTTCAATAATATTATCCAGTACCAGTTTGATGGTGAGTGTCCCTGTGTATCTTTGTTACCTTTCTAGTCTTTTTGTTTCATGTTTGTACATTGTAAACACTTTTGTGGGATTCTTAAACTTCTTCATTTTTTTTTTATGTTTTCCTTTAACAGGTAATTCTAGTTTAGTTTATGCTATTATTCGAAAGCGTAACGTATTTCACCAGTTAGCAAACTTACCTTCAGACCCCCCATCTATACAGCGTGCACTGCAACGAAAAAAGAAAACTACTGAGGGAATATCACGCACAAACTCCCAAGATGGTGCCTCCATGGAAGGATCCCGTCCTGCTGCCCCAGCCGAACCAGGAACACTCAAAACAAGTCTAATTGCCACACCTGGTTAGTATTCTGAATAGAATTTCTATCCAGTATTTGTAAAACTTTTTTTTGGCTTTGACCTTCTATCACTAGCAATTTTTTTTTAAGTTTTACAAGTATGTATTATCAAAATATGACTTTTAAAAACTATTGTAGAGCATATGCCTTCTGGTAATGAAATATTTTAGACCTAGATACTGGGATATATATGTACAGTGATGTGAAAAACTATTTGCCCCCTTCCTGATTTCTTATTCTTTTGCATGTTTGTCACACTTAAATGTTTCTGCTCATCAAAAACTGTTTAACTATTAGTCAAAGATAACATAATTGAACACAAAATGCAGTTTTAAATGATGGTTTTTATTATTTAGTGAGAAAAAAAAACTCAAAACCTACATGGCCCTGTGTGAAAAAGAAATTGCCCCCTGAACCTAATAACTGGTTGGGCCACCCTTAGCAGCAATATTTGCAATCAAGCGTTTGCAATAACTTGCAACGAGTCTTTTACAGCGCTCTGGAGGAATTTTGGCCCACTCATCTTTGCAGAATTGTTGTAATTCCGCTTTATTTGAGGGTTTTCTAGCATGAACTGCCTTTTTAAGGTCATGCCACAACATCTGAATAGGATTCAGGTCAGGACTTTGACTAGGCCACTCCAAAGTCTTCATTTTGTTTTTCTTCAGCCATTCAGAGGTGGATTTGCTGGTGTGTTTTGGGTCATTGTCCTGCTGCAGCACCCAAGATCGCTTCAGCTTGAGTTGACGAACAGATGGCCAGACATTCTCCTTCAGGATTTTTTGGTAGTCAGTAGAATTCATGGTTCCATCTATCACAGCAAGCCTTCCAGGTCCTGAAGCAGCAAAACAACTCCAGACCATCACACTACCACCACCATATTTTACTGTTGGTATGATGTTCTTTTGCTGAAATGCTGTGTTACTTCTACGCCAGATGTAATGGGACACGCACCTTCCAAAAAGTTCAACTTTTGTCTCGTCGGTCCACAAGGTATTTTCCCAAAAGTTTTTTTAGCAAAATTGAGACGAGCCTTAATGTTTTTGCTTAAAAGTGGTTTGCGCCTTGGATATCTGCCATGCAGACCATTTTTGCCCAGTCTCTTTCTTATGGTGGAGTCGTGAACACTGACCTTAGTTGAGGCAAGTGAGGCTTGCAGTTCTTTAGATGTTGTCCTGGGGTCTTTTGTGGCCTCTCGGATGAGTTTTCTCTGCGCTCTTGGGGTAATTTTGGTCGGCCGGCCACTCCTGGGAAGGTTCATCACTGTTCCATGTTTTTGCCATTTGTGGATAATGGCTCTCACTGTGATTCGCTGGAGTCCCAAAGCTTTAGAAATGGCTTTATAACCTTTACCAGACTGATAGATCTCAATTACTTTTGTTCTCATTTGTTCCAGAATTTCTTTGGATCCTGGCATGATGTCTAGCTTTTGAGATGCTTTTGGTCTACTTCTCTGTGTCAGATAGCTCCTATTTAGGTGATTTCTTGATTAAAACAGGTGTGGCAGTAATCAGGCCTGGGGGTGACTACAGAAATTGAACTCAGGTGTAATAAACCACAGTTAAGTTATTTTTTAACAAGGGGGGCAATCACTTTTTCACACAGGGCCATGTAGATTTGGAGTTTTTTTTTTTCTCGCTAAATAAAAACCATCATTTAAAACTGCATTTTGTGTTCAATTATGTTATCTTTGACAAATGTTTCTGCTCATCAAAAAACGTTAACTATTAAAGTGTGACAAACATGCAAAAGAATAAGAAATCAGGAAGGGGGCAAATAGTATTTCACATCACCGTATTTAATGATATGTTATCTTAGTTTCAGGAGCGTTTAGTAGAAAGGTTTTTAGCTGCAAAAGAAGCTCCCACTTTACCAGCAACTCCTGGGGTTGTCCCTCCTATATTGGATTCAGACTTGCCCAGAGTTTTTGGGGCACAAAGGGCTGCGGATTCCTCCTCGGAGGATATAGAGCATGTGGGGGAATCTTCCGCCCAGGAAGAGGAAACGCCCAGAAGCTCAAATAGAGGAAAATTTAAACTGCTACCTGATCAGTCTAATGAATTGTTAAAGTATATTTGCACGGCTTTAAATATTCCTATTGAAAAGCCTAAACCTGCTTCTATTGAGGATGATATGTATTCAGAACAGATAGTTCAGAAACAGGTGTTTTTTTCCAGTGCACAAGACAATGATTGATTTAATTGTGGATGAATGGAAAGAACCTGATATGAGGATGCATGTTTCTAGATCTTTTAAAAGGCGTTATCCTTTTAATGAGGACATAATCAACTGGTCTAAATGTCCTAAAATAGATGCTGCCATTTCTAAATTATCTAGAGATTCTGTTATCCCTTTTGAAGATACATTGTCGCTTAAAGATTTGTCAGATGGGAAAATGGAGTCTCTAATCAAGAAAGCCTGGGAAGCTATTTTTTCCTCGTTATCTCCAAATTTAGCAGCCACCTGCACTGCTCGTTGTTTAATTCTCTGGCTGCAGGAGATGCAGGCTCCCTTAAAAGATGGTGTGTCCCTTGAAAGTATTTCCCGATCAGTCACCACCTTGAAATTAGCCGCCAAATTTTTGGCGGATGCCTCGAGTGAGGCTGTCAGAATTTCTGCTAGGAATTTAGCTTTAATTAATACTGTACGCAAATTTTTATGGCTAAAAAATTGGGAAGGTGACATGGCAACTAAAGTGAAACTTTGTGGTCTCCCATTTGAAGGGGACCTGTTGTTCGGTTCAGCCCTAGAGCAAACGCTAGAGAGGGCAGCTGAAAAGAAAAATACTTTTCCTCCTCTACAGAAAAAACAAGCTCCCAGAAAGAGGTTTCAGGGCCCTAGGAAAACTTAGAGGTAAGGAACCGAAAAAAGAAATGAAAGATGAAAAAAGTACCTAAAGCCAAAGGTTTCCTCTTTAATCATCAATCCTCAAATACCCCCAAACAATCCAGTACTGAACAATGACTGTGTTCAGGTGGGGGGCAAGTTAAAAACATTTCTCCGAACATGGAAAAAACATTCAAAAAGCAAATATATTTGCCAAACAATCAGGGAGGGGTACAGAATTAAATTTTCCAGAAAACCTCCAAAACATTTTCGAATAACAAATTTCTTGCAGTCCCCAGTGAAGCGCTCTGCAATGGAAAAAGCCGTGAAGGTTCTTTTCCAGAAGGGAGTTGTGGAAGAGGTTCCAATTCAGGGGAGAGGAACCTCTTCCACTCTCTTCCTGGTTCCAAAACCGAATGGAACCGAATGGCGACTTTCGCCTCATCATAAATTTTCAGTTTTTTTAACCGTTTTGTAAAATACGAAATGTTTTACATGGAATCAATTACTTCCACTATTCAACTTCTGGGAAAGGATTACTTCATGACGTCCATAGATGTTATGGACACGTATTATCATGTACCCATTCTGTCAGCCCACTGGAAATACCTGAGAGTTGCAGTTCAAATTCAATCCCAGGTCCTCCATCTACAATTCAAAGCACTTCCCTTTGGGATCTCAAGTGCTCCCAGAATCTTTACAAAGATCATGATAGAGGTGGCAGCACATCTGAGAATGCAGAAGATCATTCTAGTACCATATCTAGACGATCTACTGATGGCTGCAAAATCCAAAGATACTCTCCAAGAGCACATTCAGATGGTTCTGAAGGACCTGGGATAGATCTTGAATCTAAAGAAATACGACCTTACACCAGATCGGAGGAAAGAATTTCTAGCCGTATCACTGGACACAGTAAACCAGATCTCCAGTTTGCCACAAAAGAAAGTAGATCAAGTGATCTCCTGTACTCAGGAACTCCTGAGAGAAAAGTCTGTCACAGTAAAACAAGCTATGTCTTTCCTGTACAGTATTCAGCCTGTATTCCAGCAGTGGCTTGGGCTCAGGCAAATTACAGAATGTTTTAACTAACAATCCTGTGTCAGTGTTCGGGTGCACAGGAGAATCTAGATCAGAAAATCGATTTGTCAGATCCAGTGATTCATTCTCTGAACTGGTGGCCTTCCAGTCAAAACCTGCAAAGAGGTGTAAGTTGGATCTCACAAAATCCAGTAATTATTACAATAGACGCGAGCCTCTGGGGATGGGGAGCGCATCTGGGTCGAGAATACATCCAAGGTAGGTGGTCTCCAATAGAGAAGACCTTTTTCATCCAATCACATCACAAAGAGTTATTGGCGATCTGGAAGTCTCTACAGAGATGGGAAAGTCTGCTCGTAAACAAAAATGTGATTGTCCAGTCAGATGGCAGTAACTCACATAAACAAGCAAGGAGGGACTCACAGTCCTCCACTAATATCCCTCTCTCTGCAAATCTTCCGCTGGGCAGAGAACAAGGTTCTTTCCTTAAAGTCAGTTTACCTCAAAGGAAAGGACAATGTTCTAGCAGATTGTTTAAGCCACTAAAAGTTAAATCAGAACAACTGGTGTCTGAACAAAGATATATCTTTCTGACGATTTGCAGCAAGTGGGGGCTTCCATCCATAGACCTGTTTGCTGCCTGGAACAATGCACTTCTTCCCAGATTCTGCTCCCTCAATCCCAGAGGCTCTCCGATATGTCTGGATGCATTTCTGCTTCACTGGGGTCTGGAGAGAGCATTTGTGCACCCTCCCTTGAAATTAATCGGCAGGGTACTTCAAAAAGTAATCAAAGACCAGGCCTCGATAATTCTCATTGCCCCAGACTGGCCAAGAAGGCATTGGTATCCTGTTACTCTCCCTAGCATTAGAGGAACCAAGGGTCCTACTGATCAGGGATGATCTGCTGTATCAGGAACAAATGTACCATCCCTCAGTGGCCAGTCTGAATTTGAAGGCTTGGCTTTTCAGTGCCACCCGTTACTGAATCAAGGCCTTTCCGAAAAAGTGCTTTCCACCCTGCCTCATGCAAGGAAACCTGTCACTTCCTCTATTTATCTCAGGATTTGGAATGCGTTTTGTGAATTTAACAAAGACACTCCAGAAATTATCTATCCCCAATTTTCTAGAATTCATGCAGAAAGGGCTAGATATGGGTCTAAAATTAAACACCCTCAAGGTGCAGTTAGCAGCTCTGGGTGCATATTTTTGATTTTCCTTTCACTTTAAATTCTTTGATTAAAAGGTTTATCAAGGCAGTCAAAAGGAAAACCGTGGTGAAGAAACACTGTTCCGCCTTGGGACTTGAATTTAGTCCTAAATTCTCTTATCGCATTCCCCTTGGAGCCAATGGACAAGATCTCCATTAGGGACGCTAAAGACATGTTTGCTAGTAGCAGTGACTAAAGCCAGGCGTATAGGGGAAATACAAGCCTTATGCACTAAACCACTGTTCATGACTATCCAGCCGGATAGAATCACTTTTAAATTACCTCCCAATTTTTCTCCAAAAGGTGTGACAGATTTCCACTGTGATCAGGAAATCTTTATCCCTTCTTTTTGTCCGAATCCTTCTAACTGAAAAGAGGAAAAGTTCAGTTCCCTGGATGTCAGGAAAATGATTTTGCTTTATTTATACAAAACTGCAGAATGGAGGAAGGAGGATAATTTTTGTTCAGTTTTAGGGTGCTCGTAAAGGATTAAGAGCATCCAAGAATACTTTAAGTAACTGGTTAAAGTTATGAAATTGTAGGTAAGCCAGCCCCTGTTAATGTGAAAGCACACTCCACTAGGGCTGTCTCCTCTTCCTGGGCAGAAAGAAATTCTGCCTCAGTACTCCAAATTTGTAAGGCTGCCACATGGTTCTCTTATGATACTTTCATAAAGCACTACTGTTTGGATTTACCAAGTCACCATGACTTGGGTTTTGGTCGTAAAGTATTGTCGGCAGTAGTCCCGCCCTGAGAGAGGTAATATTCATATGCTGGATACACACCATGCGTTTCCACGTCGAATGCGTCCATCGATACGCGTCGATTCGATTATTTCCGAGCATTTCCGAACGAATTTCGGTGATTTTTAGGTCGATTGCCATGTAAAGTATGGCAAATCGACTTAACGATCCATCGAAGCTTGAATCGGACATGTCGGAAATAATCGAATCGATGCGTATCGACGGACGCATCGAACGCGGAAACGCATGGTGTGTATCCAGCATAACTCTCACGGTTAACACTCCGAGTAGAGGTGAGCCGAACTCACAGGTAATTGGTTTTCTGCATTGCCTCTACGAGGGGTGAACCAACCCACCCAAATCTAACGGTAAGTCTCTTACTGAGTCAATGTAATAGTCAATGCATTGAGTCTAGGTAGGAGGATGTGGCTATTTAATTGAATCTTGTGCTTCCTGTCCCCTAGGCAGGCGGAGCTATCTCACGGTTAACACCCCTCGTAGAGGCAACGCAGAAAACCAATTACCGATGAGTGTAATTGTTGCCATCTTCAGTGTTGTCCCATGAGGAGATGTAATAAAATATTTACAAAAACGGTGTACGAACTTTTGTGATATACTGTATATACGTACCATATTTTTCTTATCTGCACCACCATGTTGAAAATCCACTCTCAAGATTTTTCGTTCTCCCTGAGACAAAGTACTCTATTTGTCGAACTAAAAGATGCATTTTTTTTCTCCCCCAAAAGTTGGGAGAAAAAGTCCCTGTGTCTTACAGTCCAAATACAGGGAGTCCCCCACATATGATTGCACGCCAATATAAATCACTGACACGCCACAATGTCAGGGACATCCGGCACTTCCTGGCATCCTGCTCTGCTCCCCCTGTGTAATAAGCAGCAGCCGCATTACTCACCTGACTCGAGGGTGCCTGTGGTGATCAGCTGCTTCTCCTCTTTGCACTCCGCTATGTCTGCTTTCTGTATGGGATGTAATCAGCAGCAGCCGCATCACTCACCTGACCCATGGTCGAACACCGTGAATCCAGCGCAGGAGACTTGGGCGCAGCCAGCGCCACCATAGGCTGTAATAGGAATTACGGCTACAGCAGCGCACAGGGAGTAACTTCGGCGCCATCAGAAGAATGAGCTGAAGTTACTTTTAAAACACAATAATTCTGAAAGCCGATTTATTTCCCCACCATCCATGGCGGCCTGGAGGGGGAATGGTATTTAACATGGCCAGGAACTTGTGCAGGATCAGCCATATACCAGCTGTATCCTGTGCCCAAGTCTCCCGCGCCGATTCCTCTCGTACGCACCCATGGTTGCCTGCGGCAAACAGCAGCTTTTATCTCGCTTACTCCTTTCCCCTAGTGCAGGTATTTCAGGAAGTACTGGCACTAGGGTTCAAGGAGTGAGCAAGAGAGGAGCCACTGTTCGCCATGGGCAACCTTGGGTCAAGTGAGTAATGCGGCTGCTGCTGATTACATCCTGTACAGAGAGCAGACACCAGGGAGTGCAATAAGGAGGAAACAGCTGATCGCTGTGAGCATGCTTCGGGTCAGGTGAGTGATGCGGCTGTTGCTAATTGCATAGGGGACACCAAGGGGGACAGGAGGACACAAGTGGGGCAGTAGTAGAAGTACTTAATGATTGAGGGGGAGAACATCTACAAGATGCTCCTGGACCATGGATGCACCAGGTTTAGTATATATATTTTTCTCTAGCCGTCATACGGGACACTGGAGATGTGGCTCCACCCATCCAATTAGTGGAAACCCCCTGAAAGAATAATAGCCCCCACCCTTGCCTGGCTCCTCAGTTTAATTTGGTTTCCATCCCGGAAACGCAGAAGAGGAGTAGCTCCCTTAATTTGTATTATTTTTATTGAGCGTCACTAGGTGGTGAGGCCAAGAGAAGACCGGTAGGCTTGGGTGATCGTTGTGAATGCTAGTGGCGTCTCTTTACTCACCCGGTTTTCTGCCGAACACGGTGCTTGGCTGTCGATCCCTCTGCCCTCTATATGCATTTGTGCAGGCAAGGATCGTGGCACTCTCCCACAGCTGCCAAGTTTCTTTCGCCGAATTGGCATCCTCTTGGCAGCGCTGCGCATGCAGGAAATCCCTGGGCCACAAGCGATGGTTGGGAAGCTGGTGCTGGTGGGGGAGTCCAATATAGGAGAACTAGGCAGCATACGAAATGGATCTGCTCCTGTTGTTCTCCCCCATGCTAGAAAGATGGGATCACAGGCAAGAGGCTCCCCAGTCTGTCCCAGCAGCAGAGTTGTGTGCACTGATAGTGCATCTCTGCAGGGATATACACTCACATGATGCGGTTTAGAGTGTGATTTCACCTGTGACTTGTTCTCTCTCTCTCTCTCTCTCTCTCTCTCTCTCTCTCTCTCCCCCCCCCATGGAGCCATTGTGTACTCCCTCTGGAGTGATTGGTAGATAGTGAGTTTCTGGAGTTCTTTATGTCACTTCTCCATTCCTCTAGGTATTGGTCCTTGCAGCTTTCTATCATTCCCTTTATTTGGGCTTTTGTCAGCCTGTGTTGGTGGTCTTGGCTGGGCTGGCTGTTGACGCTTTGTTTCAAAGCGCGTAGTATGGCCTCGCCACCCTGGCTCAGTGAGGGTTTATGGTGGTAAGTGCTGGGGCTGCTGCTCTGTATATGCGCCCAGTATGAGAGCGCCCTCTGCTGGATAGTCATCCATAGTGGGAATCTGCCTAGCTCTGCCCGGCAAGCTGAGTTTGAAGTGCTGCGATGGACTTGGAGAAGATACTTGCAGAACTCTAGATGGAAGATTTCTGTTGGGCTGGAGTCCCATTTTGATTGGTAAGAGTAGGTGACCGGGCCCCATACCTCACTGCTATAGAGCAGGATTGGGGTGATGATGCTGTTGAATATCTTTACCCAGACTCTCACCGGTGGTTTTAGGTGGTAAAGTCTGATGGCATAAAACGTTCTGCAGACTTTTTCCTTCAGGGCCTCTACTGCTGGTTTGAAGCTCCCCGTTTGGTTAATTTCCAGCCCCAGGTAGGTGTAACTGTTTGTGGTCTCCAGTGGGCAGCCATTTAATATAAATGAGGAGGTGGGCGTTTAGATTTTTCCTCTGGAACACCATCACTTTTGTCTTCTTTGGGTTGATGGGCAGTGCCCATGTGGTGCAGAAACTCTCCAGTACTGCCAGGCTGTCCTGTAGGCCCCTTTCTGTTGGGGAGAGCAGCAGGAGATCATCTGCATACAGCAGGAACTTCACCTTGTGGTCATGCAGGAGGCGGCCTGGTGCTGGGGAGGATTCCAGGGCTACAGCCAGTTGGTTAATGAATATGTTAAAGAGCGTTGGGCTCAAACTGCAGCCCTGCCTGACTCCTCGACCTTGCTTGAAGAACGCGCTTCTCTTCCCGTCCACTTTCACACTGCATTGGTTCCCAGTATATGAACTCTTGATGACATCATAGGTTCTACCTCCTATTCCGCTCTCTAGGAGTTTTAGAAAAAGGCCTGGGTGCCACACCGAGTCAAACGCCTTCTTAAAATCCACAAAGCAAGCGTGTATTTTGCCACGTGAGCTGTGGACATGGGTCTTGATGAGGCTGTGCTGTAGATGTGGTCGGTTGTGCGGTGGTTTGGCATGAACCCAGCTTGGCTTTTGCTGAGTACGTCCTGCTGTGTGAGGAAGGAGAGGATCCTTTTATTGATGATGCTGTTAAACAGTTTCCCCAGTGTACTGCTGACACAGATTCCTCTGTAGATTGCTGGATCATATCTGTCCCCATTCTTGTAGATAGGTGTTATGAGGCCTTCACTCCAGGCCTGAGGAAAGGAGCCCGCACTCAGGATGAGGTTGAATAGTCTTGCGAGTGCCTCATGTATGTCCGAGGGGCTGTATTTGATCATCTCTCTCTCTCTCTCTCTCTCCCTAAAAAAAAGTAAAAGCGCTGCAAAATGTAAACTCCGGGGATTACGTCCCCAGGTGTTTACATTTAGCCTGTGAGACGCAATCGGAGGCTCGCAGGCTGTTCACGGAGCCCCGCTCTGTGAACTGACAGGGAACGCCATGGAAACACAGGTATCTGCGGCGGCTGGTCGTTAAGTGGTTAAGGAAAAAGATCCACACCAGGATTTGCTGTTTCACCTGAGAGAACTTCTGAGGTTAGCTCATCCTTAACACAAACCTATAAGTTACATGCTTATCTAAGTGCAAGGAAATGTCTGCATGGTCCAGAGGCATTTTATCTTCGCTTAACCCCACTGCTGCTGGCAGGACCCACTCATGTTTGCAGTCATGCTGGCCTCCATTTATGAGTGTGGGCCTTACCATGCATGTGCTAGTATGGTCGCACCTTGGTAGTTGCACAAAGCCGCTTGTGCAGGTGTGGCCATACTTGCATACTTGTGGTGTGAAAGAATATCCGATAACCTCGTGTCTGATATGTTCAGAGACACCTTGTGCAAGGATCCACCTTGGTAAGTATGTAACTGTTTTTTTTTTTTTTTGTTTTTTTTATTAACCTTACAGCTTTACTTTAAATTAGTCCTTATCTGGGAAACAGAAAGGCCCTTACTCGATTTACTTTTTCGCTACATTTTCTCCTAGGAGATTTTTTTTCATATTCTGTTTTCTGCTTTCTGGAACTGAAAGGGTACAAAAAGTAGGTTAAAAGTTAACTGTTCAAATGATTATTTCTTGCTTGCTGTTGTAACAAGTATGTGTTTGCTAGGCTAACAAACAAGCTAATTTGTACTGCTATAGATTGTTTTGTTTTTTTCTTGTTTTTTATTTTGATTTGGCTAACATGTACTCCCTATATAGAGTTCTTATCTATAATAACCCATCTAGGCAAATTTTTTTTAAACAGTTTTTCTGTAAATATTGTAAATAGTCTGTATAAAGCTTGTGCAGCACAAAATAAACACTGCTGTTGATTAATCACAAACACTATCTCCAGACTTGCTTTGTACTATGCTTGTCCTTGATGCAGGGCCGGAACAGGGTACTGCTGCACTAGAGGCGGAGATTCCAAAGTGCGCCCCCACCACCACCCAACTGTGCCTGTACCAGTATGGGCCGCAAACGTGCCCCAAGTATTAGGAAGACCCCTGCCCAGTTCATTTAGTCAGACGTCCACCCAGTATTAGAGAGGTTAGAATGGGTTGCTTTTATTAGTCATGTTTATGATGGCTATTTTCTTGTTACTCATAACTGAACCTTCCTTTCCCTAATTCTTCCCTCATTAGGAATAGAAAAGCTTACTGAAAAATCTCAGGTATCAGAAGATGGTACTCTACGAGCTGTTGACCCTGAAGTTCCATCGTCGCCTGGAGAGAGTGAACCTTCTCGTCCCCTGAGTGACACAGAGTCTCAGAGTGGGGTGGGTGGTAATAGCATGTCACACAGTTATTGGAGTCCATTTTATTTTTCTTTAACATGTGCATGTAAATACAACTGTTTCCCTTTAAATCTCAGCAAATCTAGGTTTGTGGATGCAACGAAAATCATACTAGCACTAATTTAGGAAACAGGACTATGATCTGATATGACCCAAGGGGGGGGGGGGGATCTTAAACGCTTAGTAGCAGACAATTATTAATAAACCACTCAGTTTGCTAAATGTCTTATGATATCCCTGTTGCAGATTTTTAGCAAATTTTAGCACATTTTCTGTGAGTATTAGGAAGACCCTTCTAGTTTGTCCAGATGTCCCCCAAGTAGAAGTTAAGTTCCTCTTCTTCCCCCCCCCCCCTCCAAGTATAGGTACCTGGATGTGCTCCCAGTATTAAGTGTCCCCCCAGCATAGATAGGCAGAAATGGCCTCCATAGTTAGCCTCTCCCCAGTATAGATAACCAGATGTGCACCCGGTGTTTGGTAACCTCCCCCCCCCCCCCCCCCCCCCCCCCACAGTATAGATAGCCAAAGTCCAGCATTAGATAGATACCCTCCTAGATGTGTCCCTTAAGATTAGCCCCCAATATAGATAGCCAGATTTGACATCCAGAAATGGGTAGCCCCCCCTTATAAATATGTGCCTACCGGGATCAGGTACAATTAGGTAGCTACCCTCCCCCCCCCAGGTTGATCATATTGTCACCCAAAGTGCCAAATTATTATTATTTTTCTTTCTTCCTGTGTAGCAGTTTTATTGTGATCATCAGAATGAAAACAAATCTTATTAGTCCCAGAAAAGAGATCATGGTTATAAGACTGAATACATGATTAACAGCATTAAACATGTCAAGAAACCAAAGGGCATTATCAAGGACTAATTAGAAACAGAATGAATTATACAGGGGATTCAATAAACTGAACAGGAAACAAAGCTGTTCACTAACGTACAGCAAAATAGCATGACAACCACTTAAGCTACTCATCTGGTTCTGCCTTCTACCAAACCAATCAAATTTTAAATAAGTAAAATGAATACACTTCTTATGGGAAGGTACATTTTGATTAATCATAATAGAGAGTGACTGACTTTTTATAAGCTTTAAAGTGCAAGTGTGTTTTATGGGGGAGAAAGCCCCATGGTCATTTTTCAGTATTGCACCAGTTACCTTGCATATATAAGTCCTGACATCAGACCACAAATGAGTCAGTAAGTCACAATTACACCAAAGGTGTAGGTGAGAGCCTCACAAAAGTCGTTTTAACTTTATTCTGAACTTTATTTTGTAGGATTGTGCACAAAGCACACACAGCAGACGGCTATCTAGCTCCTCATCTCAATGGAATCCAACTACGGACTGGGTAAGTCATCATGGAATTGGTTGGCTTGAAATTAAGCAAAAAATTGTTTGACATTGCCTTATTCAACTATAACGTTTGCCAGTGTTAAAGTGGAATTGATTGCATGTCAAGTTCTACTATGTAGGAAGGTGTGCAATGCTGGCCTTCAAACATAAATACCTGCATAAAATCTAGTCACTGCTCCCTTACCTATACATAGGACAACATATAGACACAGACTGGGCACCGTCTCACCACTGTTTTTATTTCATAGCTGAACATAAGTACAGACATCTACAACTGAGGAAATGCTGGTTGTGGGGGAGAGACTGTTCCCAATGAAAAATTAGCAGCATGACGTGACTCAGAGATAACAATGTGACCACCCTCCAGGCTACCCCATTGTCCGTAATTGGAGTGATGTTTTTGTTAAAGGGAAGGTCCAAGCAAAAAAAAAAAAAGAGTTTCACTTACCTGGGGCTTCTACCAGCTCCATGTAGCCATCCTGTGCCCTCGTAGTCACTCACTGCTGCTCCAGTCCCCCGTTGGCAGCTTTCTGACCTCGGAGGTCAGGGCCACATTGCATACATTTTTACGCATTCCAGCTAGTGCAGGAACAAAAATTTACGCGTTGCACCACTAACGCGTAAAAATGTATGTGTTAATGTTCCTGCACTAGCGGGAATGTGTAAAAATGTACGCAATTCGGCCCTGACCTCCGAGGTCAGAAAGCTGCCAGCGGGGAACTGGAGCAGCAGTGAGTGACTACGAGGGCACAGGATGGCTGCATGGGGCTGGTAGAAGCCCCAGGTAAGTGAAACTCTTTTTTTTTTTTGCTTGGACCTTCCCTTTAAACATTACTATGCAAATCATTTGTGCTGAAGAAAGGGGAGGGGGTGGGCATGACAATACCTCGCGACCACAATACAAATTACGTCTTTGTAAAAATAAACAGTAACTTTGTGAATACTTGCACTGCATACACTGTGTATACAACAATTCAGTTTTATGTGAAAAACATATCGGTAAGTGCAATTACACGGATGTCCGTACCTTTCCTTCATTTTTTGCTATCATTAAACTTTATATGTACATACTGAAGATCAACTTTAAAATGAATTTAACCTCTTGAGGACCAGAGGTTTATAACCCTAGTGACCAGGCCATTTTTCACAATTTGGCACTTCACAACTTTAACGGTTTATTGCTCAGTCATACAACATAACAATAACAACAATAATATTTATATAGCGCTTTTCTCCCTGGGGACTCAAAGCGCTGTGACCCTGCATTATGCAGTCTCAAAGGCTAGGGAAAAGAGGTGAGTTTTTAGCCTTTTTTTAAAGCTGTCCAGAGAGGGAGCCTCTCGTACTGATTGTGGAAGTGAGTTCCATAGAGTAGGGGCTGCGTAGGAAAAGGCCCGAGCACCAAATGTTAAGTGTATCCTGGGAATAATCAGCTTCATCTTGTTGGCAGAGCGGAGGGTGCGTGGAGGGGCATAAAGTTCCAATAGATCCGCTATGTATTTGGGTCCCATGTGGTGTAGAGCCTTGAATGTCAGCAGGCAGATCTTAAAATTGATTCTCCATTTTACTGGCAACCAGTGAAGAGTTTGCAGTACTGGGGTGATGTGTGAGCTGCGGGGGGCATTGGCTAGGAGTCTGGCTGCAGCATTCTGTACTAGCTGTAAGGGGCGCAGAACCTTTTCTGTAGATCCGATGAACAGGGCGTTGCAGTAGTCTAGGCGGGAGGATACAAATGCATGAACCAGGGCAGGTAGGTCTTCAGCTGGGATAAGGTGTTTGCACCCAAATTAATTAGTTTTACCTCCGTTTTCTTCGCACAAATAGAGCTTTCTTTTGGAGGTACTTGATTGCTGCTGTTATAAATATTTTTTTCATATTCATGAAATAAGACAGAAAATTTGTCAAAAAATACACATACAGACTAGTTAATTGGCTTCCCCTTCAATTAGCCCTAGACTACGATACACACACTACACTACACATACAAAAGCATATGCCTATGGTAGGAATTAGACTGTGAGCCCCTCCGAGGGTCAGTTAAGTGACAAGACTATACTTTGTGCAGCACTGCATAAGATGGCAGCGCTATATAAATCCATTATATACTAAACAAAAAGCCTGCCAGGTCTGATCATGGGATGGCAAGCAGATCGCTGGGGCCCCGCTTTGTTTACTGACTGGAGCTCGCGCTCGTGTGAGCTCCCATCAAATCTCGCTCCTTGCGAGATGGCAGCGCAGAGGAACAGCAGAGCCTGCGTTAGGCGGTCGGCAAGTGGTTAAACACACTATGAAGTGAAGAAAACTGAATTTAAGGGGAAACTATGTACACCCTTCTACAGTCTTCTCCCCAGAATTTTTTTTTCAGCTGAGTGGCATGAAAAAGAAGCCAGGTGGGGTGTGACGGGGAATGCAGGGCCAGCGCAACTCAGTTTAGAGCATAGTAGGAGGATGAGGTGAGCCAATGAAAGCCGGGGGCTCACCAAAATTTGCCAGGCGGAGCACCCGATTAAAAGAGCTGGGGGAGAACACTCCTTCTACAAGTAAAACTGGCAATTTGGGCTCGATGCAGAAGCCGGAAAAATGGGCAGTAGAAAGCTACAGCAACTCCAGCAGCCCCTCTCACTACAGAAAGTACAGAAAGTTCTCCCTACATAGGGTGTAAGCTGCACCTAGAGTATACCTTCTTCTTTGGGCCACTAAAAAGCGTGGTTTCTGGCTTTATACGAAAGCTAGTATTCCAATGAGACATAGGCCTCAATTCACTAAGCAGTTTAGACTAGTCTACTGATGATTTGGTGTGATGTTTTAGACCTGGTCTAACATTCAGTAATTACACAATTCACAAGGGAAAACAAGGAGTAACCACGCCCACTTTTTCTGACCGAGATTAGACCAGCTGTTTTCTGTAGGTAAAGTACAGTGGTTGGACAAAATAATGGAAACACTTTGAAAATCAACAAAATATATTTTAATATATTGTAGGTCCACCTTTTTTGGCAATTACAGCCTCAATTCTCTGAGGGTATTGATTCATACAAATTGTGAATTGTTTCCAAAGGAATTTTAGCCCATTCTTCAGTTAAAACACCCTCCAGTTCTTTTAGAGACGATGGCGGCGGAAATCGACTTCTTACTTGAATCTCTAAAAACGACCATAAATGCTCAATAATGTTGAGGTCTGGGGATTGTGGTGGCCAGATGAGATGCTCCACTTCATTAGAATGTTCCTTGTGCCATTCTTTAACAATTCTAGCTGTATGGATTGGGGCATTATCATCTTGAAGGATGGCATTCCCCTCCAGAAACAGTTCTTGAACCATAGGATGAACTTGGTCGCCCAAAATTCCTAAATAGTCTCGGCTGTTAATTCTTCCATGAAGGGAAATCATTGGCCCGGCAGATTTCCAAGAAATGGCACCCCAGATCATCACAGAACCCCTGCCATGTTTTGCGGTTGGGAGAAGACAGTCTGGATGAAATGCTTCTTTCTGCTGTCTCCAAACGTACACTCGGCCGGAGGTCGGATATAAGGTAAACAATGATTTGTCACAGAAAAATCAGATTTTTTCCACTGCTCGAGGGGCCAATTCTGGTGGTTTCTACACCAATCTACACACTTTAAAACATTTGTCTGAGAGCACAGGTTTTCTAATTGCAGTTCTTCTGTGTAATCCAGATTTGTGCAGCTCCCGACAAACAGTTTTTGTGGAAACTGGGTTCTGTAGGTGTTCATTCAGCTCTGCAGTGATTTTAGGAGCCGTGATCTTGCGAGCTTTTCTAACAATTCGATTTAGAGTCTGAGGGTCTCTCTCAGACAACTTCAACTTTCGGCCACAACTGTGCTTTGCGGAGGACGTTTTTCCTTCTCTTTCAAAGGCAGTCATTACTTTTGAGACAGTACCTCTTGAAATATCAAGCATTCGGCCAGTTTCTGTTACAGTAGCGCCTGCCATACGAGCACCAACAATTTGGCCTCTTTGAAAGTCTGAGAGATCTCCCATTTTTATTAATTGTAACCAACTTTGGTTTAAAGAGGAGCTGTTAGGTATAGGGTCTTGTCACAGGAGCCCTAGTGGCTGACCGCACTTAGCCTTCTAAACGGTGCCAGCGCACAGATCGTGCGAACTCTGGTCGCAGTCAATGCGCAGGAACCGTTAAGAATTAGCCGCAGACAACTCAGAAGGGAGCCTGTGAGACACGGGTAATTACAACGTCACCTACTGGTTCAGAGTAAACTGCCACCACCGCGGTTACCATGGGACCGTGGAGCCCACTAACTGACTGACTAGTCCTGCGAATAAAACGGTTAAACACACGGTATTCTGTCTAGCCAACAACAAACAAACAGTAGCGTATCTTCAGAGACCCGGGATCAGTTCTGTGTGTGTGCTGATAAGCAAGGTAGCGGACAGTGAATGACTTGGAGAAAGTCGTTTATTCACGCAATATAAATAATTAATATATACAGACAATTATTAAAATCACAATTATTAAGACAGTAATAGCCAGTATAAAAAATAAAAGAAGGGAGAAAAATACTTAGTTCCTGGAAAGATGTCCTTTTTGTGGGAAAACAGAGTTCTGGGTTTCAATTTGAGTTCAGAGTTCAGACCAGGTGGATGCCAGCATATCCTCAAGCTGGCATCTGATGAGCTCAAGATGTTTCAGTGTGGAGGACACTGAGTTTGGGTCCTCTGCCATTCTTATGCCCCTGCTTCAGTAGGAGGGAGTGAGGGCGGGGAGCCATACACCCCCTTAGAAGATGAGATGAGCCCTCCCCTTGTCCTGGGGGCTAGAAATCATATCTACCCATATATGGGCTCTATCTCACAGAACCGTACAGGTCAGGGCAGATTTATTAACATTTTCAGGTCTGTCTCGATTTGCCCAGCGCCCTGATACCAGACATGAGGGGTGGGACCCCTGTGGTATCATCAGGGCATTTTCAAACTGCCTAACTGGCAGTCCTTACCTCAGAATGTTCTGAAACTTCCTCAGAACCAGCACCGGGGCTCATGCTACACTTCCCCCACGTTTGGCGAAGCTGCCATCTCAGGAACCCCAGAAATATGACAGATCTGGGAAGTTATGGATTATGCTATGAGACTCAGGTTTATTCAGGATGTGTTCTAGCTGCTAACAGCTGACTTCCCTTTGATCTTTACCAGTGAGCAAGGTGTCAAGACCTCCCGGAGATTTGTAGCCTGCCTGGCTGCACCTAGGCATCCTGATCACCCCTTGGTTAATTAACATCTACATGAGATCAGCTAGGTGTCACCTTATACCTGATGGATGGGCCATCCGCACAGCTTGAAGCCAGGGACTCTCTGGGCCCAGGCTCATTAGCATATCAAAAGAGCCATCCAGCCTTTAGGATGGTGCTCTCTCTGCTAAGAAAAGGACTTCAGCTCCCCCTACACACTCAACCCAGATTGTATCGATTTGAAGCGCAATCGATGCAGGGAATCGAGTGCGATCGCTTTTTCTTCACGGGCGGTTACAGGACGCGCCTGCGGCCCCGCAACCGTCCGTGACAGCCCCCCCTGGGGAGAAGGCAGATAGACATTCATCAGCAAGATGTGTGTCGTTGCCGCTAACCTGCGAGATCTGATCTAGTTCCTCGTTGGCGTTCTGGGGTCGGCTGCCCACTGCGTGTCGGCCAACCTGGCTGACGGGTCTCGGGTTGCCGGTGCGGCGGGAAAACCTATTGGAGCCTGTGGCTCGGTTCCCCTGGACCGGTCGCGGTCTGCTACCCTCAGGGTTGACCCGACATGGACCGTTCTGGACAGGGCGTTTGCGCCACTGCAGTCGGACGTGGTGTCTGCCGGGACTGCTGACAACGGGCAGTGGGTTGGTTAGGTCAACAGCCTGCCCACGCGGGGTTCCCCTGCTAAGTGGCTGTGGACCTAAGGGAACCCCGCGGGAATCCCTGGACCTTCCCAGCTCCTGACAGACGGCACATGCCCTGCAGTAGTTTGCTACATCCCTGTTCATTCGGGGCCAATAAAACTGGTTCCGAATACCGGCAAGTGTCTTGCGGACACCCGAGTGCCCTGTCAGAGGATTACCATGTGCGGATTTCAGCACATGTCCCCTGAACGCACTCGGGACCACAAGCCATTTGGTATTCGCGTGGGATCTACCTGTAGGGGGCTGTACAGACTCACTGTACAGTCTCCCACCTTCCCAGTACACCTTGAAAGCGGCCCCGTCTGCGAGGGGCTCAGCGGCTTGCTGCCTGAGCACCTCCAGGCTTGGGTCACTTTGTAGTGCGGCTGAGAATACGGCGCTGTCAGTTTCAGCCAATTGGCTCATGTCACACGAGGCCAGCGGCTGAAAGGTCTCATCCCTGCGGTCAGAGGAGGGGGAGGAGGCCGGAACCCCCTCCACCTGTTCTGAGCTCGGGTTCTGAGCAGTGCAGCGGCGCGGTACTGCTAGCACAGGTACACTGTCAGAATGGCACAGACGGACATTACTCAAGTCATCATTGCATGCAGTAATGACATTGACAGGTATAGACATTTTTTCATTACAGACAGGTTGTACAGTAAACTCAGGTACAGTTACAGCATCATCACAACAGACAGTCTGTACATCAAACTCAGGTGCCTTTGAAGCAGGCACTATTGAACCTGGTACCCTTGAACTGGGCACATTCAACCCGCCTCCCCCTGGTGCTCCCCCAAGTGTATAAAGTACCTGGGGGTGGGTGGAGAGTCCGTCTCCTTCCGTGAGCGACAAGGCGGTCGTGGCAGGTTCATAGTAGGACACAAGCTTGCCCAAATCAGTCCCCAGCAACACAGGGACTGGGAGATCCTTCATAACCCCAACAACCCTTTCGTGGGTCCCTAATCCCCAATCCAGCTTCACTGTCGCGTGGGCTATGTGAAAAAGGGTGCCCTCTACTCCAGTAAGGGCAAGGGATCGGCTGGAGCTGATGCTCTCCTTTGGCACAAGGTGTGAGTGAACTAACGTGATGTCAGCTCCGGTGTCTCGAAATCCGGTGACAACTTTGCCGTTCACTCTAACAAGTTGCTGCTGGTCGGTTCGGTCGCGGATTTCCTTTCCGCGGGCAAACAGGACAAAATCTGATGATCCAGGCTGTGGTTCGCTGGCGGGCTGACTCTGCTGTGGGTGAGGTGCAGGTGATGCAGATGATCCAGGTGCTGGTGGTGTCTGTCTCCGCTCCGGACAGTCGAATTTCATGTGTCCGGGCTGGCGGCAGTAGTGACAGGTGACCTCTCCAGGCGCTGGAGGCCTGGGTGCAGCAGCTGCGCTGGGTGGCCTCTGTGGCGGACGGCTCACAGGGGCAGGAGGGTCTGCTGAGGTATTGGGCTGACCTCCTCTCCAGCTGGATGGGACAGTTCTGCGGGTATCAGCCACCCGGGTAGTTGCAAAAGTCTCAGCAAGGTCTGCAGCGACAGTTGCTGAAGCCGGCCTGCGTTCTAGCACAAACTGGCGTACATCAGCAGGGTAAATGTTCAGAAATTGTTCCAGGACTATCAAGTCCTCCAGGACATCATAAGACCCTTTGGTGAGGCCTAGTGTCCACTGGCGGAGTGTGGTGAGCAAGCTGCTGACCACATCTCGGTACGAATCAGAAGACTTTTTCTGCCAGGCCCTGAACTTTTTCCGATAGGCTTCTGGCGTCAGCTGGTACTTAGTAATGATAGCGTCTTTTATAGCAGCATAATCATTATCCTTCTCCGCAGGCAATTCTGCGAAGGCATCAAGCGCTTTGTAGCGCAGCAAAGGTGTCAGATGTCTGGCCCACTGGTCTTGGGACAGACGATACTGACGGCATGCTTTTTCAAAAGACCGCAAAAACAAGTCAATGTCTGTGTCTTTTTCAATATTAGCAAATTTAAATTTTGCACTTACGGGTGGTGCAGCTCCTTCAGCAGGGAGGCTGGGCGGTGAACTCCGGCTGGCCTGTTGAACCTTTGCCATGTTGAGCTCATGTTGTCGTTGGCGTTCCCGCTCAGCGGCATCCCTCTCCGCGTGGCGTTCAGCAGCAGCAGCAGCAGCAGCAGCAGCTTGCCGCTCCCGTTCCTCCCGCATTTGGCGCTGCTCACGCATGTACTGCAGGTACTTGTCCAGGTCAGTGTCCATCAGCTTTTGTAATGCCTGCTGCATTAGCGGATCAGTACAAACGGACAGTCCAGTACTGGCCGGTTCCAGGCGAGTACTTTCAGAAACTCTGGGATTGGGGTCCATACTGACAGTCTCTGGCGTAACTGTTGCAACAGGGCCCGCAGGATGCTTAACCTCCGTATGCGCAGAATCTTCAGTCTCTGGTTCCCCTTGACTTGGGTCAGATGGGCTGGTATCCACTTCAGCGGACACCCCCGGCTCCCGCAGTTGCTGGGTATCCCATTGAAACAATTCCGTTACCAGGTCCCGTTGTGTCTTGCGGCCGACATCAATGCCTCTCTCTTGGCAAAGATTTTGCAGGTCCGCCAGGCACATTTTCTTGTAGTTCCCGGACATGTCCATGCCAAATAAAATAAAACTTTTGGGGAGGGGTACTGGCTACACATTCTCTCTGTATATATAAAAAATATATTGCCTTCCAGCTACACCAACGAATTAGTTCGTTTCTTAGATACTTTCAGCACAACACAGGTCCCAACCGCTGCCTAACACTGTCACAGGAGCCCTAGTGGCTGACCGCACTTAGCCTTCTAAACGGTGCCAGCGCACAGATCGTGCGAACTCTGGTCGCAGTCAATGCGCAGGAACCGTTAAGAATTAGCCGCAGACAACTCAGAAGGGAGCCTGTGAGACACGGGTAATTACAACGTCACCTACTGGTTCAGAGTAAACTGCCACCACCACGGTTACCATGGGACCGTGGAGCCCACTAACTGACTGACTAGTCCTGCGAATAAAACGGTTAAACACACGGTATTCTGTCTAGCCAACAACAAACAAACAGTAGCGTATCTTCAGAGACCCGGGATCAGTTCTGTGCGTGTGCTGATAAGCAGGGTAGCGGACAGTGAATGACTTGGAGAAAGTCGTTTATTCACGCAATATAAATAATTAATATATACAGACAATTATTAAAATCACAATTATTAAGACAGTAATAGCCAGTATAAAAAATAAAAGAAGGGAGAAAAATACTTAGTTCCTGGAAAGATGTCCTTTTTGTGGGAAAACAGAGTTCTGGGTTTCAATTTGAGTTCAGAGTTCAGACCAGGTGGATGCCAGCATATCCTCAAGCTGGCATCTGATGAGCTCAAGATGTTTCAGTGTGGAGGACACTGAGTTTGGGTCCTCTGCCATTCTTATGCCCCTGCTTCAGTAGGAGGGAGTGAGGGCGGGGAGCCATACACCCCCTTAGAAGATGAGATGAGCCCTCCCCTTGTCCTGGGGGCTAGAAATCATATCTACCCATATATGGGCTCTATCTCACAGAACCGTACAGGTCAGGGCAGATTTATTAACATTTTCAGGTCTGTCTCGATTTACCCAGCGCCCTGATACCAGACATGAGGGGTGGGACCCCTGTGGTATCATCAGGGCATTTTCAAACTGCCTAACTGGCAGTCCTTACCTCAGAATGTTCTGAAACTTCCTCAGAACCAGCACCGGGGCTCATGCTACACTTCCCCCACGTTTGGCGAAGCTGCCATCTCAGGAACCCCAGAAATATGACAGATCTGGGAAGTTATGGATTATGCTATGAGACTCAGGTTTATTCAGGATGTGTTCTAGCTGCTAACAGCTGACTTCCCTTTGATCTTTACCAGTGAGCAAGGTGTCAAGACCTCCCGGAGATTTGTAGCCTGCCTGGCTGCACCTAGGCATCCTGATCACCCCTTGGTTAATTAACATCTACATGAGATCAGCTAGGTGTCACCTTATACCTGATGGATGGGCCATCCGCACAGCTTGAAGCCAGGGACTTTCTGGGCCCAGGCTCATTAGCATATCAAAAGAGCCATCCAGCCTTTAGGATGGTGCTCTCTCTGCTAAGAAAAGGACTTCAGCTCCCCCTACACACTCAACCCAGATTGTATCGATTTGAAGCACAATCGATGCAGGGAATCGAGTGCGATCGCTTTTTCTTCACGGGCGGTTACAGGACGCGCCTGCGGCCCCGCAACCGTCCGTGACAGGTCTCAGAGACAAAAAACACATATATCAGTAGCTAAATACTGGCTGTACTTACATTACATATGCATTTCACTGTCCACGTTTGGATTTCACTGAATTTTTATGTAGTATATGCAGAGAATGATGCTCCTGACAGCTCATGGCAGGTTCCATGTTTGTCTGTCTTGTCTGAAGCCAATTGTGATGTCATATCCTCCCTTACCCTGCTTCCTGATTAATTATACATTAGCCCTCCCAAGTCCCAGCCCTCAGACACTCCTACCAGTCTCTGGTCTTATGCTCGGTACACAAGATGCGTTTTCCCGCTCGATCCGCGGGTCAATCAGGATCGATTTGATTATTTCCAACATGTTAATTATGCCAAATCGACGGCAGGAACGATCGAAATCCGATTCGAGCATGTTGGAAATAATCTAATCGACCCGCGGATCGAACGGGAAAACACATCGTGTGTATTAGGCACTCAGCGGGGAGCGATCATGTCTGGGTTGCGTGCAATCTCGCTGTCAGTTGGGGTGGGGGGAGCCGTGCGAGCGATTGCGTTGTCAGTCGCGGGGGGTTGCGGATGATTGCGATGTCATTCAATTTGCAAGCGGTTGCGATGTCGGTCCTTTGCGATTGCAATGTTGGTCGTTTTGTTTGCGATTGCAAAGTCGGTCGTTTTGCGTCCGATTGCAAAGTCAGTCGTTTTGATTGCGATGTCGATCGTTTTGCTTGCGATTGCGATGTCGGTCGTTTTGCTTGCGATTGCGATGTCAGTCGTTTTGCTTGCGATTGCGATGTCGGTCGTTTTGCTTGCGATTGCGATGTCAGTCGTTTAGCGAGCGATTGCGATTTCTGTTGTTTTGCTTGCGATGTCGGTCGTTTTGCTTGCGATTGCAAAGTCGGTCGTTTTGCGGCCGATTGCGAAGTCAGTCGTTTGCTTGCGATTGCAATGTTGGTCGTTTTGCTTGCGATTGCGATGTCGGTCGTTTTGCTTGCGATGTCGGTCCTTTGCTTGCGATTGCAATGTTGGTCGTTTTGTTTGCGATTGCAAAGTCAGTCGTTTTGCGTCCGATTGCGAAGTCAGTCGTTTTGCGAGCGATTGCGATGCCGATCGTTTTGCTTGCGATTGCGATGTCAATCGTTTTGCTTGCGATTGCGATGTCGGTCGTTTTGCTTGCGATTGCGATGTCGGTCGTTTTGCTTGCGATTGCGAAGTCGGTCGTTTTGCGGGCGATTGCGATGTCGGTCGTTTTGCTTGCGATTGCGATGTCGGTCGTTTTGCTTGCGATTGCGATGTCGGTCGTTTTGCTTGCGATTGCGATGTCGGTCGTTTTGCCTGCGATTGCGATGTCGGTCGTTCTGCTTGCGATTGTGAAGTCGGTCGTTTTGCCGGAGATTGCGATGTCGGTCGGTTTGCGGGTGATTGCGATGTCGGTCGTTTTGCGGGCGATTGCGATGTCAGTCGGTTTGCTTGCGATTGCGAAGTCGGTCGTTTTGCGGGCGATTGCGATGTCGGTCGTTTTGCTTACGATTGCGATGTCGGTCGTTTTGCGGGCGATTGCGATGTCGGTCGGTTTGCAGTTGATGGCGATGTCGGTCGTTTTGCGGGCGATAGCGATGTCGGGCGGTTTGCAGGTGATGGCGATGTCTGTCGTTTTTGCGGGCGATTGCGATGTCGGTCTGCAGGTGATTGTGATGTCGGTCGTTTTGCGGGCGATTGCGATGTCGGTCGGTTTGCGGGCGATTGCGATGTCGGTCGGTTTGCGGACGATCGTGTCACTCGCGGGGGGGGGCGGTGTTACTCGCGGGGGGGGGGGGGGAGTTGTGCCGACGATCGCGGGTGTCACTCGCAGGGGGGGGGTGGTGGTTGGTGCCCACGATCGCGGGTGTCGCTCGCGGGGGTGCCGACGATCGTGGGTGTCACTCGCGGGGGGGGGGGTTGTGCCGACGATCGCGGGTGTCACTCGCGGGGGGGGGGGGTGCTGACGATCGCGGGTGGCACTCGCGGGGGGGGGGGGGGGGCTGCCTGCAGCTGTTCACTCAGGGTGTCTGGATGGGGAGCGAAGGAGTCGAGAGGGACCAGCCAATGAGGCTGCAGCAGGGCTGGATAGGGAAATGAAGGGGTGGTGCAGGGAGGGCAGTAGAGAGGAAGTAAGACTTTCCCATACTGACTGCGGCTTTTTCAGTCTGATGCGGCCTCCTAAACAGCCTGGAGATAAGGAAGGCTGCTATTCAGCCCACAATAAAGTAAGAGAGTTTTTTTACTTCAGTATTGATATTTGGCTTCCTTCCACACTGTTTAACACAGGGGAACATAGATAAAAATTACTTGTTTTTGCCTGACAGTTACTCTTTAAATATCTGTAAAAAAAACAAGTATTTAAACATATCCGATAACAAAAAAAAATTTAACATATGTCAAGTTTTGATTGCTTAAAACATGTTCAGATTATGATGCTAAATGTTAGGTGTTTCCATAATTTTGTCCAACCCCTGTAATTCTGTGAGATATTTTAGATGTGAAGATGGAACATTTTGAATTAATTATGCAGGAGTTTAATTTTATGCAGAGGAAAGCTCATCAGAGGAGGAGGATGTCGGTCATTCCTACTTTTTTGTGAATTGCTTCTTTTGATCATTTCCCCTGCTTTACCCACCTAATTACCAAATGGTTTAGACCAGGTCTAAAAACCGGTCTAAAACATTTGGTAATAGTGAATTCCCCTTTGATGTAACTGACCAAACCATCAATAGACTAAACACCATCAGTAGACTAGTCTAAACTGCTTAGTGAATTGAGGCCATAGTTACATAGTTATTTGGGTTGAAAAAGGCATACGTCCATTGAGTTCAATCAAAAAGTACAGCAAAGGAAAAGAGGTGCCCAATATATACATAAAACACTTTAAAATCAATACAATAAAGCAGGATGAGGTGGCTTACCTCATAGACCACAAAAACCTTAAAGTTTAATGGATAATTAAGCACAGGCAACGCGTTTCGCGGGACCATGCCCACTTCCTCAGTCCAATTAAAAGTGCCAGAGCCGTCTATGCCAGACTCTGGGTCGGTTGCCCCTAGTGCAACTCAACTTTGTGAGTACCCTTTTTCAGAAGTACTTTTGATACCCAATACTTGTGACATACTGCACCATTTGGGCTCCCATTTGTCTTTGTCTTTTCCTTCCAGTACTGTACATCCTTCTTTAAATAAATGGCCAAAACTTTTCCCCTCCAGACACAGATCATGTCCCCTAGTCCAGGGGTCCCCAACCTTTTCCGGCACGGGGACCACTTTCCGACCAAATGTTTCCCCGGGGGGGGGGGGGGGGGGGTGTTATTTAAACTATTTAAGGGGTCTCTTTCTAGGCATACCTTTAATGGCCTTTACTACCAGGGCTGTGGAGTCGGTCCAAAAATCCACCGACTCCGACTCCTCAGTTTAGGATTCCACCGACTCCACGACTCCGACTCCTCTAATTTGCATATTACAATTTTGTTGATTAAAAGTATGTAACATGAAATTCGTCTCTTAACTGCCAACGCTTAGGAATTTTACAAGACAACTGAAGTGAGAAGGATATGTAGACTACTATATTTATTCCCTTTAGACTAAAACTAGTCCTTGGTAAGAGTACTTGTAAAAGGTACAAACCGGAACAAAGAACATCTATCAGGCCCTAGGCAATGTAAGTGTGGGTACATGTAAGAATGATGTGCAGGTACTCTGCAGGGGAATGAGGAGATTGTAAACAGACAACACCTCTGTGTTCAATGTGGACAGCATTCTCAGTGGATTCCTGCAGCTCTGTGGGGAGTGCATATGTAGAGTATAGTACTACTGTGTAACAAAGTAAACCTGAGACAGATGAAATTAAAGTTTTATACATACCTGGGGCTTCCTCCAGCCGCCTTCAGGATAATCAGTCCCTGTATGTCCTCCTCCACCACCTGGATCTTCTGCTATGAGTCCAGGTACTTGAGCCAGTCAGGCGTAGTGCGCATGCACACACTCCGCCGCCAGGAGCATACTACACCTGTGCAGCAGTATTGCGCAGGTGCAGAATGTTCCTGGCTGTCGGAGCGGCATGCGGCCGGACAGCGCTGACTGGCTGAATTACCAGGACTCATAGCAGAAGATCCGGGTGGTGGAGGACAGCGAGGGACTGATTAGCCTGAAGGGGGCTGGAGGAAGCCCCAGGTATGTATAAAACTTTACTTTTCATCCGTTTCAGTTACCCTTTAATTTGTAGTCACCAAACCAAATTTTAATAACATATCACATTATTTGATTTCATCAGCAAAGGGAGTGCATACATTTGCATAAATCAGCATCAATGCAGAATTATTTCCATCTCGTTGACCATCTCTATTAGTGACACAGCTACACATCAGGCTTTATTCTTACATCATAGATGTTATTTAGTATATATAAGAGATTCCTGTGTACACATCATATATACAGTCACAATCAGATATGTATATCTGACCTTAAAAATACGGGGACTGCTTTATTGAAGCAGCACAAGTAACTAATTTTGACTGGTTTATTTCATTTTTGTGGACTAAGCACAGCTATTACTGTATATATACTGAATATATACATTATTTTTAATGACTATTATCTGAGAAATAGAACATTTTATCATATTTTCTATTTTAATTACAGTTACAAATTCATTAGGAGTCGGAGTCGGTGCATTTTTTCCCGACTCCGACTCCGACTCCAGGCACCCAAAATTGCCCGACTCCACGACTCCGACTCCACAGCCCTGTTTACTACAAAATCAAGTTTTAAGCTGTAGTAAAATATATGCTTTTACAGGGGCTCCTGATCATTCAACACTTAGCTAAATGCCAAAATTAGTCCTTTGCATATTCAAGCTCAAATCAATATCTTTACATCTATAACACACTCCACTCTGCAGGGGGCTGCTAACCCCTAAAATTTCAATTTTCTCTCACCCACTCGACATACGCTTACACTTTCCATCTTTCTCACTGAAAAGTCCTTACACCAGCTGTTACAGCAGCTACAAATGGGGAACTGTCTTTGTTGGTCTATACCTGGTGAATCATCCTTCATTTCTCACTAGCTCTGTATTATCTACCAAGCTTACTACATTCTCTTCACCCACTGACCTGTAAAATCTACATACATCTGAACCTTCCACACTTGCTTAATAATCAATCTTAAATAATCTGAAACATTTCCAAGCTCACCCATATAAACAAGACATTCACTACACTGCTCAATAAATAAACAGTTTCACTTTTGATTTTAGGAAGGAGAGCTATCAGTACATTAATGGTTAAGAAAGGGAGGGCCTTCGGAGGAAAAAAAACCAAGCTCCCGCCACAGTAATTATAAAAATATGTTCGTACTTTGCCATCAGAAGACTAA
This sequence comes from Hyperolius riggenbachi, assembly GCF_040937935.1. NCBI lineage: Eukaryota > Metazoa > Chordata > Amphibia > Anura > Hyperoliidae > Hyperolius > Hyperolius riggenbachi. The sequence continues at coordinate 114,444,890 of NC_090657.1, read as the reverse complement.
GAATTACATTTTATTCGCTATTCCAAAGAGGAAAAAGGGGCTATTACTAACTGGGCTGTAGCTTGTATCATATGCAAATGAGGATCTTATTCATAATTCACTTATTCATAATCATCTGCAATCCCACAGACACCCAACTTCCAACTCCCTCGGTTCTTTCCTTGCATCACTGGACATTCACACAACACAATACACTTCAGAAATACTGTATTCCTCTATATACAGTTAGCCCAATACTAAACGCACATTCACTGCAAACATAAACATGCAACACGCTTTCTTAACTACACATCACTGTCCTCAATCTTATAACCAACAAGGATCCAATGAACAAATCTAGCACACAACTTATATTTATAGCCAATCCACATATATTCCTCATCCAATAATATCAACTACAGACAAATACTTAAAGGTAAATAAACACATTACAAATTACCAATGATTTGCATTAGAAATCAAACATATCAATCATATAGTTTATTTTCCTGATATTGTTACCATGGCTCAAGAATCCTTTTTATAATACATTTCTATCTTCCCACTGATATTATTGAGAAAATACACTACTTTACTTCTGAGACTGATTAAAGGTATGGGCTATATAACACAACACAATTAACCTATCCAGACAATAACGGTGGTCTTAAAGAGAATCTGTATTGTTAAAATCGCACAAAAGTAAACATACCAGTGCGTTAGGGGACATCTCCTATTACCCTCTGTCACAATTTCGCCGCTCCCCGCCGCATTAAAAGTGGTTAAAAACAGTTTTAAAAAGTTTGTTTATAAACAAACAAAATGGCCACCAAAACAGGAAGTAGGTTGATGTACAGCAGGTCTACATATAGAAAATACATCCATACACAAGCAGGCTGTATACACCCTTCCTTTTGTATCTCAAGAGATCATTGTGTGTTTCTTTCCCCCTTCTGCTCTCATGCACTGAAGTTTCAGGCTGCTCGTTTCTTCCTGCAAACAGCTTTGCCCTATCCTCAGTATGTGAAAGCCCAGCCAGCTCAGAGGACGATTTATCCAGCTTGTAAAAGATAAGAGAGAAGAGAGAATCTGCCATAATCTAAATAACACACAGGCAGTGTGCAGAGAGTGGCCTGGAGGGGGAGATTCATCACAGAACCACAACACTGAAGAACTTGGCAGCCTTCCAGACACAGGCCGACAAGTCTGACAGGGGAAAGATACATTGATTTATTACAGAGACTGTTATAGTAGAAAGTGCTGCAGTGAGCCAGAACACATTAGAATAGCTTTTGGAACTTGTAGGATGATAAAAAACAGGATGCAATTTTTGTTACGGAGTCTCTTTAAAACAAAACCCAGTATGACAGATGTTTAGGAACACAAGGTATCTGAGACCCATCTATGTAGCTACTTTTTCATACTGGTAATTCTGTCTCTGACCGCTGAATCTGTCAAGGTTTCTTGAGGTGTTCTCATATTAATTGTAATAATAATATCTTTGTCAGGAGTATAGTATAGATTTATCACTGCACAGGAAACGAAGTTCTGTTTTTTAAAGGATAAAAGCAAGAATATTGAAACTTCAGTTTTACATATTAAGATTATGTACCAGCGTAAAATGTTGGATTGAGTCCATAATATTATAATTTAAGTAGGCCTCAGTTATCTGGACTGAGTTTTAGGTAAAAGGCTTGTTCGCAGAGTATACTTTTTAACCACCCTGGCGTTCTATTAAGATCGCCAGGGCAGCTGCATGAGGGTTTTTTTTAAATTAAAAAAAAACTATTTCATGCAGCCAACTGAAAGTTGGCTGCATGAAAGCCCACTAGATGGCGCTCCGGAGGCGTTCTTCTGATCGCCTCCGGCGGCCAAAAGTAACACGGAAGGCCGCAATGAGCGGCCTTCCGTGTTTTGTTTACTACGTCGCCATGGCGACGAGCGGAGTGACGTCATGGACGTCAGCCGACGTCCTGACGTCTGCCGCCTCCGATCCAGCCCTCAGCGCTGGCCGGAACTATTTGTTCCGGCTGCGCAGGGCTCAGGCGGCTGGGGGGACCCTCTTTCGCCGCTGCTCGCGGCGGATCGCCGCAGAGCGGCGGCGATCGGGCAGCACACGCGGCTGGCAAAGTGCCGGCTGCGTGTGCTGCTCTTTATTTGATCAAAATCGGCCCAGCAGGGCCTGAGCGGCACCCTCTGGCGGTAATGGACGAGCTGAGCTCGTCCATACCGCTAAGGTGGTTAAATAGAGGTTTTCGTGATGCAGGCAGAAACCTCTCAGTGTCTGCTTGAAGCAGATGATACAAGCAGATACTGAGAAGATGTTCCTAGTCCAAGGTCGTAGGCCTACACTGCCCCAGACAAATGGGCTACGGGAACAATCAGCATAGGCCATATTTATCAACATGGTATTCTTTGCGACTAGGGGAAAGGAACTCATAGAATATTAATCAAGTAGGTGTGTATCATGACACCATAAGGGGTCTGAGCCAATTGTCCGTGTGGAGGTATGGCTTAGATAATGTCAGAATTTAACTCTTTGATGTTCATAGAAAGAGGGAGCACGGAGGGAAAAGGGAACGGTACTCTACTTTCCAGCTATCAGGCTCTCTGCTTCCTAGTTAGCATACTAGCTTCCTGTATGTATGCTGTAAATATGTGATGTACATAGGACATAGGAGAGACTATTTATACTTTGAAGAAATCAAACTGTAACACAAGATGCTTAATAAACCCCTTTGAAAGGTGAAGAAGGCTATCTCCACTCTATCTCCTGTATGCTGTCGCTGTGAGTTGCAGCTCTGATGAGTTGCTGGTGCCGGATCTAAATGGGATTTATAACACACATTACTGTTGGCACCTTGGGACAGATCAATATTACCTCAGTTAGGACATTCTCTCTGTCAGTGTCCTTCTGTTACGATCGCTTCTGCAGCGTTTACTGCTGGCTGCAGTGGTATTGCAACCCAAGCAGTTCTGATGTCATTACATGCATTTGCTTGCATAGTTTGGTTTGCACTTAAACTAGTTGCTGATTCCATCTGCAGTCGCTCTGAAGTTAATGACAGTTTAATATGCTTTTGTGTAAACAAACATTGTCTGCTGCAATGGAGTGGCAATCCCTTTCCTGCAGGCTTCATATCATTGTCTGCCTTTTCCTGCTGTCAGCCTGTGATTAATTACCATTCACTTGTGTGGGAATCTGCAGGTCTGCTCCCATTGGATGACCTTAGTATAAAGAACTGCTTCCTGCAATGCTTCATGGGCTACTATAGTCTCAGATTCTGTCTGTTACTCTGCTCGTGCCCCACCTCGTTCCTAGTCCGTGTGGACTGCGCTGACTCCTGCGAAGGGGTCAGCGAGTCCTCTTAGTTCTGCTCTTGTTCTAGAAGTTGTTACTCTGCTTGTCTTGTGTCATATATTGGTTCATCGCCAATATATACGCATACTTGCACATTTTGTTATTTTCCTTGTATTCGTGTTACGTTGATACATCAGTGTCGCTGATATATACGTACACGAACTGTTTATTTCCTGTGTTCAGTTAGTCAGCCTTCCAGCACGTTTTGGTAGTTTGCGCGTATCGTGATCACCCGTGCTGAGTTAGTATCCTGCTCCTGGTTCTGTTTGTGGATTGCGTTCATCTCTGCGAAGAGATAGCGAATCCTTCTGAGTCCTGTTCCCTGTATTGCTCCAGTCCTAGTCAGTGTTACTGTTTATGTCATATATCAGTTCATTGCCGATATATACATATGTTAGTCAGACGTTACAAATGGTTTCATTGATAGCTGTAATTGTAATACGCTAGGAAAACATACTTATTGTATATTTGTCTGTGTTACGTTCATCTATCTTGATCCTCCTATTTCCTGACTATCCTGTCCTGTCTTTGTGAGGCACGCCATCACTGCAACGCATTGGCTGCCTCATTCCAGTCTGTCTTGTTGTGGACGCTTGCTAGTAGTGGCTAGTTAAGCAAGCGTTCATTCTGTCTACCTGTCCTGATTTCCTCAGTCCTGGTTTATGCGCTCAGCGCTACTTTGCGCTGAGACGTTATCACGAAAGTATTATTTGTGGCTGTTCGGATCTGCACCGGCTCTGTGCACCACAATCTCCTATTGGAGTCAGTCCTCTCCTCCACTAAACTGGGGATATCCTGATTCCTTGTGCTAGTGTGTGTACCTCCTTCACGTCAGCTTATGTGTTGCATGCTGACTGTGGGGAATACACCTCCAAGCTTAACACCTTCCATTCCACACACAACACACATTCCTCCCAAAATATTTATTATAATTTTTTCTTGAGACCCTCTTCCTCTCCTTTCACATTCTGCTAAGG